>NW_017306493.1:1338768-1344027 GCF_000935625.1 Nanorana parkeri
TCCATATTTTGTAGCAAACATAACTTTCAAACTTATTAAACAGATTGTTAAAGGGCAACTTCACCTCTGGTATAGTTGTTCTTTAATAAATCCCCCACCCTCCTGGGTACAGTTCACCTGGGATAACTCTTACTTTCCACCCGGTCCAAGCTATCCAAGAAGATCCTGGCTCGTACCTCTTCATACTTCGCAAGCCAAACATGTCCCCTTTTATACCTATGGGTAACCTGCACTCTAAGGGACTGCTAGAGAACGCCATAAGTATGGTTTACCCATATGAATGAATGGAGCCATGGCAAGCATGCACAGTATAAAGAGCAGCCAGCTGGGACCATGTAGGAGGAAAAATCACTGGATCGGGGAGGCTGTACTTATTGATAGGAGAATTCATTAAAGGACAACTTCACTAAACTTTTTGACCTGATGAAGGAGCTAAATGTTTTGAAACGTTGCTTATACTGCAATCAATAAAACACTCTACTAAGAGCATACAATGTGCTGGTGAGATCCAATATTTGTATATGGGAGCTGCCCATAACAAACTTGTACGTAGCCAGTAAATTTAGGACTGCTGACATAATTGTTCTAGGTCAGCAGCTTACGAAGTAGTGAAG
This sequence comes from Nanorana parkeri, assembly GCF_000935625.1. NCBI lineage: Eukaryota > Metazoa > Chordata > Amphibia > Anura > Dicroglossidae > Nanorana > Nanorana parkeri. Next base: position 1,339,383 of record NW_017306493.1, read on the forward strand.
CAATAATAAAAGTGAAGACTTCAAAGCTTGAGTCAACAGTGGCAGCTCACATTTTCCTATCCTAAAATGTTTAATTTAAAGTATAGGTATGTAAGTGGAAGGTACTCCTTAAAATAATGGTCTAGTTAGGCAAAGGTAGTCATATGTGATATAACTTTAACATTTGTTCTAGCGGACCTAGGCCTCTTTCACACTGGCTGATCAGGAGGGTATTGGTGCACAGATCCTCTTCTGATCAGAGCGGTACGGATCGGATATCACTGCTGTGACATCTGTGTCTGTCCAGTTTTTCCCTCCATGTTGGCGGAAAAAACTAAAATGACTGGACCCCATGTCGGTTTAACGAATGTAAACGGACATGCGTCAGATTACCACAAACCGGCATGATCAGGATCGTCGAAATGGAACACTGTTCCATTTATTTTTCCGGACCTGGTCACATGTGAAAGGGGCCTTGTATTGTACAGCTCAGCGAATTAAACTAATGAAGCCACTGGATCAGTATGACTTTCACGAGAATAACATTTACAGAGTGCAATTTGTTTAGCTAATTGCATAGTTTGCCAGTTATGTAGTTTAGCACTAATAAGAGGTAAGAATGGTAGCATTAACTTGCCTGTTTTTTTACCAATTAAGTATGCACTTAAACAATTAAATACCTTGAAAATACAGCGCACAACTGTATAAAAAAAAACCACGCGCACTTCTGATATCTGACCTATCAAACTTAGATAAATAACACACAGTTTACAAAAAATGCAGCTTAATAAAAGCCTGGCTATGTGATTAGCAACTATTATATTCTGTATGTGTTTTGGCTGACTGGGAGTAGGGTGGTGCACGCAGATTTGCTGGTGGATGATGTGCATATAACCGTGTTCTGTGATTATATGGAAGCCGCAATGGCCTTACCATGTATTTGTGTTCAGCAGTGGTGACTACACTGTAAACCACAATTACATGGGTTTTCATTATGAACACATTTTTGTAACATATGTTAATGTTGGAGGAATGCTAAGGGAACAAATGATGTACCGTGTTTCCCCCGAAAATAAGACCTACCCCGAAAGTAAGACCTAGCACTATTTTTCAAGATTACTGTAATATAAGACCTACCCTGAAAATAAGACCTAGTTTGGTGGGAGCATGTGAGTAGGAACTTGAAGAGCAGGAGAGATGGTATCGGTCTGCAGGGATATACTGTATTACGGGGATGACAGGGGACTCCCTCCGGCCAGCGCAGTGACAGGGAGCACTCCAGTACCAACTGCTGTCCCCCTGAAGGCACCCCTTAATGTAATGGTACTGTAATGTGTACCGGTAAATGGTATCGTACTTTACATCTGACCAGAAGAATGCCTCAATGATCACTGACAGGGCAGTTTCCCACTGTCGTTAGGCAACCAATCATGTGATCACTTTGTTAGCTATGGTATAATGATGACATGCAGGCTGGAGGCTTCAAGAACAAAATTCAATTATTTAGCCTACAGATGAACTCTGCCAACTTCAGGCTGCAGTGGCATCTGCAGTGCCGTCAGTTTTATAATTTAAAGAACTCCAGGCAGAATGTTTCCTAACCCTTGCGGTGGGGCTACCCCTGCACTGCAAGGGGCAAATGCTTATTTTTGTCTCAGTGCTACAAAAAAAAAGTTATACTCACCTATAGCCCTATAGCCTCTCTCCCCCTCCACTGCAGCGGTCTAAGGTTCCGTAAATCATCACATTCTATAAACTGTGTATAGAATGAGAGGAACATTCCATCGTTGCAGCAAAGGAGGGGAGAGGCTTCAGAGACCGGAGTTCATTTGAGTATAATAAACAAAACTGAGCACTTAACCTTCGCAGTGCAGGGGTAGCCCCACTGCAAGGGTTAGTAACACTTTTACCTGGAATTCTTATTTTAATTGTCACCTATTACAATAAAAAAACAAAAACAAAACTGAAATATGTAAAAAATACTTTGATAGTATCTAATAATAAAACAAAGAAGGAGTTTAATCAAAACAGTGTGCCAAATAAAAGAATTATATGTCCTTTAAAAATATATAAAAAAAAAGATTTCGGTCTGCAAATTAGTCAAGTTATTGTCCTAATTAAGTTGTCAAGCTATCATAAAGTTCGCCGACGCTGCTGAATTACACCTGGTATCTAGGCATCAGGGACCTGTGGTCATGAAAGGGTTGATGTACTCTAAGGCCCCGTTCCCACTGCGCGATATGCATATTGCGCGACATCACGAGATTTGCCGCGCGATGTCGCGTTCAAGCTTGCATTGAGCAAGCTGGAATCGCGGCTAAATCCGCTACAAAAAGGGTCCTGCTGTAGCGACACACGACCCGCGACAGCAGGACCCTTTGCCCCATTGGATTGCATTGGAGCGCGATATCGCGCGGTAATTTGCCGCGATATCGCGGGAATTACCGCGCGATAAATCGCTCAATGTGAACGGGGTCTAAAGCAAGTAGTACTCAGACTGCGAGTCAGATGCAGGTCACAATGTAGCTGCCACATGGTGATCACAGACACATGGCAACAACACACTGCTACAGTTGTGCATATAAACTTCGAGGCCCTGTTGACACCTGGAAAATGAATGAGCCACCAGTGAAGTCTCTTTCTTTAATGACAATAAGGACTAGTTCACACCAAGCGCGTTCCAGGAGCAGAGCAGTTACAGACCGGATCAAAACTGCGTCCAATGTATTCCAATGGTATTTTGGGCTCTAGTTTACACCGCAGCGTTCAGTTCCAGGGCATGTAAAAAAAAAAACCTGCAGCAAGCCCTTTTTTACCTGCTCTGGGACGCATGCAAACGCATCAAAAATGCCTGCAAACGCACTGTAACACACTGAAATGCCATTTTAAACTAATAACGGCCCAGGACGCATCAAAAACGTGGCAAAAAACACGATATAACACTGTGCACTGCGTGTGCAGAAACTCATGCAGATCTGCTCTGCATTTGGTGTGAACAAACCCTAAATGTACAGCGTCCATTACTTTACCAACTGCAGAGCAAAGGCTGAGGTGTGATTGTCTGTGTTCATGGACATTCACCTTCTTGAATGAAGAGAAAAAGATTGATTCCCCATTTAGCATGTATGGGGGAATCTCCCCTGCCAGCTATTGTATTCTGACAGCCACGCACACAGCTGTCACAATATCCAAACAGTGACTGCAGCTGATTGGCTTCTGTTATTTGACACTCTTCTGCTCGGCTCCTTCATCAAGTTGAGTAAAAAAAAATCGGACTTCTGTCAAACGTAGTGGTGGCAACAGGGCCACCGACAGCTTGAATGTTGATGAGTGTATGACCAGCTTTAGGGCCAGTTCACATCATCTGCGTTCGAGCTGAGCTGTGCTGGCCGTTTTCCAGCGCAGACCGAACGCAAAAAAAGGCAATTTCCCTTGTCATGGATGGGCTCGGTTCACACCACTGCATTCTGGTGGCGTGTGCTTAAAAGTACGGTACGCAGTACTTTTTTTAAGCGCACCCACAGTGACATGCAGTACAACCACATCGCACTGCGGTAAGCCCAGAAACAATGAAAGAAACAGAGCAAACGCATCGGCACTGTATGGGCACACGCATTACAGCATGGCCGTACCCTTATAGACCATGGAGTGCACACATAACATGTGCCATCATAAAGCACAGACAGGCCAGGCTCTGTGTTGTCACTTTAGTGTGCTATTGGCTTATCAATGTTGTATAAATCTGAGCTGCGTCAACAGCTGGTAAACTTCTTTGTATGTAATAAGTAACATATTCAGGATGTGTAACTACTGTGTACATTTGTAAATTCTGCATATTACTGTACCGGTCTATGGGCTCATGCACGCTGGGTGTAAAGATGCTGCATTATAGTATAGTTGTTATGGATCTGAATGTAGCTGTATGGTGTATTATGGGTCCGTGCACATGGCTGCATTGCGCTCAGTAACCTTGCGCTGTGTTCAGCACACTTGTTGCCAGTATTTCTGTGTAATTTACGCATGTGCATGCACACATGGTGGGATTGAAAACTGAGCTAGAGTATTGGAAGAAGAATTTTACAGATGTGATAGTTTTGCGCACATTCACGCGTCTTAACGCATGTAAGCGGAAGCCGTTCACATGCGTTTTTTAATGCAGGGTCTGCCAGCAAGATATCAGTCTTTGATTGCGCCTGTGTGCATGAGCCCCTATGGTACATAAGTGTGACCCTTCACAGCTGCACAGATACTCCACACGCCATATGAGTCTGTTTAATGTCACTTACCGTTCTGAACATAAACAAAACATCTTCCATATCCATCCAGGAGGAGATGACACTTCCCACTTGCTCTGACAAGCCCCTCTGCTAGTCCCCACACTATTATCCCTCAGTTCAGCACTTCTAGCCGGCAACTTTGACTCAGTTGTCGCCTTCTGTTTCCCTAAGACGAATAAGCCCTCCTGTGTGGCCCCCTAGGTGCTGTATCCGGGGCCCCCTTACCTTACCACCCTGGCTTCTATACTCTGCTAGCTCTTTCTTCACTCCTGTCCAGGGCTGTCTCTTCCAGCCTGTACTTCTCTCAAACTATCCCTCACACTCCTCACTCCTTTCCATGCCAACTCTTCACCCCCCCCCCCCCCCCCCCCCCGCCCCCCCGCACTCAA
>NW_017306493.1:1344163-1373544 GCF_000935625.1 Nanorana parkeri
TGGTGACCTTCCCGTCACAAGGCTCAGCTACTTTCTGCACTCTTGAAATATCTGTCGCCTGTCTTTTCTGTTTTCTCTTTAATAAAATTCTTTCTCTCTCTTTCTCGTTCTTCTCTTCTTTAGGCCTAGCTGGTAAACAAATCCTCTCCCCCTTCTATCTCCTCCCCTGCTGGGTGTTACAGACTTGGGCCTGTGTTTAACCCTCAGCTGTCCACCCCCCTCCCTGGGAAAGATCATTTCCTGCAGTTCCTGGGTAATGCAGAACATGTGACAGAGGTAAAGCCTGGGCATGCTGGGACTAGTGACTGTATTTCACATTATTACAACTTCAATCTAACTGTGCGTATGACCACTAACTACTTTGAAGCTGGTTTCGTCCTGTGATAATTACAATGAGCAGAAGTGAAGGAAGCAAACCCGTAGTTACAAAGTAAATGTTATGCTTATGCCATGTATAAATAATAGTTCTGCAGTCTTCGATCTATAACTATAAGAACAAGCATGCAGCTATCGTGTGGGTGGCTCAAGAAGAAGAATTTAAATAATGTAATTTATTTAGATTGTTTTGGGGAAAAGGGAGAATGACAGCCATTAGCAATCAGATTTTAGCAAATAAAAACAAACATAACGGGCCTATTGACACTATATGCGGTGGACAAGGTCAGTCACCGCAATTGTTTTCTATGTGCCCTGTTCGCACCCCAACACAGGTTCGATCTGCGGAATGGTCCGCAAACCGCATGCTGCACCCTGGACTGCATTGCAGGTCACCACAGTGCGGTACACTGTGCTAGGACCTAAATGTAGTGTACACTTTATATACTCCAAATACAGTTAAGAAAAGAAATAGTGTGATGCAATGAGACAAAGCATAACACAGCCTACCCACAGGAGCCGTCAAAACACACCAGCCCATCCACTAAAACAGAGCATTTTAGCAGATTGCTAGTGTGAATGGCCCAAAGTTTTGAGTAGCAATCCTATTTCTCCTTTGCTAGCTGTTATTTAGTATTTTATTAAAACATAAATCAGCACTGCGACTAAATAATTGCTCAATAATATGGTGCAATGTGTGCCTTCTTCATCTTAGCACTTTCAGGCTTATGTAATAACACAGTGCAAAACAAAAGGACTGTAGGGAAATTGTAGTCAGCCATGGCAACCAAGTTTAAACTTTTCCTCATGTGACTAATTAAATTTGGTTATACTCAGTGGCATATTCATTCTGGTTACTATCAGCGGTATTGAGGGTGCATTCAAACCAAGATCGGATGGAAAGCGCAAGTCAAAGAGAGGATCCGTTGACTTGCAATTGTACCTTCTGATTTCCTTCCGATCCATTTTTCAACGGATGCTAACGGAAGGGCGCCAACAAACTAATGGGTGTGAATGGGGAGAGTTCACACCGGATCCATTGTGTTACATTGCACTGAAAAAAGTAGTGCACCTTCTACTTTTCAGCGCAACGTAATGCAATCGAACGAAGTGGTGTGAACTAACCCCATGCACACCCATTTATTTTTCCGTTTCCTTCCGTTAGCATCCGCTGAAAAACAGATTGCAATGGATCAAGTTTGCATAGGCCCTTACAAAAGGGCCACCACGCGAGAGCAACTTGTGGGCCCTTTATTCAACTGCTGCCCAAGTACAATTACGAGAGAGAGAGAGAGAGAGAGAGAGAGAGAGAGAGAGAGAGACCATATATCACATCAATAGAAGAAACCAGGGGCACAGTGCCAGCTCCTACATTTGAACTGCCTTAGAAAAGAGTAACATTACCTGGCCAGCACTTCCATCTTCTTCCTGGTATTCTCCCAGGTATGAAGTCTCCGGCCACTTGATTGGCCAGGGCCAGATGGGGTACCCATCTGGCCCTGCACATGCCCTTGGAGGTTACTCTGCACATGCACATAGAGGTTACTTTGTCTCTGCAAGGAATTCTGATAATTCCTTACTAGACTGTGCATTAGGCTACACATGTGCAGGTCAGTGCACAGAAACAAAAAAAAAGTTCTGACAGGCAGATAGGAGGATCTATGACAGAAAAGACTTAAGCTGGCCATACGCTAGTACAGGGGTGCCAACAATTTTTCGTTCGGAGATCTACTTTTCAAATGACAAGCTCAATGAGATCTACCAACGAAAAAACACCTGCATTCAGGGGGGGGGACCTGAACGCAGGGAGTCGGCCGGCTTGCACTCCAATCTATCAGGGATCGCTTTGCGATCGACTGGTAGATCGCGATCAACCTAATGGGCACCCCTGCGCTAGTAGATATCCAAACAAACTTTTGTACGAAAGATCTTTCTTTTGCACCCGACGATAACGCCATCAGACACTTGACAAATGTCAATTGATTTCAACATTCGATTTTGAAATGAATGGAGTTTCCTGAACGAAAACCACATTCACTGTTAGAATTGTGTTTATTTGAGACAGATTTACACAGTCTCTTCTGTTATAATAAGCCTGCTTGTCAGCACTTTTTAAAAGTACCCCTTAACTTGCTCTTTAAAGGAGAACTATGAGGTGAGTGAAAATCACTCACCCTCATAGTTCGAGCCGACGTGTGACAATGAAACTGTCACACATCGGCTCAATAGATCAGGAAGTGAGCGAACACATACCGTCGCTCGTGACTAGTGTCTAAAATATAAACTGTCTGTGCTGTTCCCGAAGCAGCAGGTTCTTGCTCCTATTTATTGGTCTAATTTTTTTCCAGTGCAACTATGCTAATGCCAGAAAATCCCGTCATTTATATGCTAAAGCTGGCCATGCACTTGATTTCTAAAAAAACTTTTGTATGAGAGATCTTTCTTTCGACTTTCTATTAGTTAGTTTGGTCAACTCAATGATTGATCTCGACTGTAGTGATGAAAAAAGTCGAGGGTGCAGGATGGAAATCTATCGGGAAACTCCATTCATTCCAAAATCGAATGTTAAAATAAAACTAAATTTTGTTTGACATTCGTCAAGTGTCTGATGGCATTATCTGGTGATAAAGAATGATCTTTCTTTCGAAAATCTACTAGTGTATGGCCAGCTTAACTCCGCTTCCAGGTTTCACATATCTACTCAAACATGAGATGAATATGTCTGATTCCAGGAGTATGTGCTGTGTACCTTCCCTTCTCTCTACTTTACGTATTACTAGTCATATTCAAATATCCAAGCCAGGTTTGAATCTATGTCAGTGCTGAGACAATGACAGCCTTTCTTTAGCAGCCTGCATTGGGTGCGTTTGGGAACAGCTCTTCTGCACTACAAACAAGTAAGCAAATAGAGCTTGTAGATCAATGGATCACTGAGAAAATGAAACAACACAGAACACTTATTTCAGGTGTTCTGAAAAATGATGTATCTCCAATATCTTCTCCTGTTTCCGCAGCATCTCCCTAGTCCATTGCTATTACAGCCATTCTAGATAGTACTATTACCATAGCTGATTACTGGGGGTGTGATTTATGTCTCCTCTGCATATCATAGGACCTCTAAAGTCTGCATGGATTTCCCAAAGACTTCACATAATGTTACCGTTATTGCATGGAGCATCAATTGCATAATTGCATGGAACGTTTAAAGTGAAACGCCAGAAAAACAGCTAAATACATTGATGATATACATTCATGTTTACTGTTTTACCTGCCAAGGGATGTGTAATTGTACACAGACAATCCTGTTATTTAAACACAGATAGACTTATTATTGGACTGTCCTAAGCTATTTAATTATATTCTCCCAATATCTATAGTAATAAATAAAATATATTCAATTAACCTGGAGATGGACCCGTGTATTTGTGTTCTGGGAATTCTGCCGGAGGATTTAGGCACTAGATCTCAGAAATTGTCCATCACTAGGTTGTTGTTTATGGCTAGAAAACTGGATCTCACCTAGTCCACCTGTCACTGGATTAAAATGGTTAATACAATGTTGTAGAGGGAAAAATTATTATTTTGGCATAGAGGAAAAGCATGGAAATTCACGGAGCTTTGGAAAGAATGGTTACTATCTGAAGAAGGGATAAATGGTAACTCACTTGTGAATCATGTTTGTTTAAATTGTAAGAATTATTGTATAATTTGAGTACATTAGATATGTTGATTGAATTCTTTTTCTGATAGCATATGTATAGTTGCAAGGTTTTGGTTTTTTTTTTCATTCTTATTTATTGTTTGTTTTTTGTATAACTGTTGTAAGTTGTATAATTTGGAAAAATAATAAAGATTATGGAAGATTAAAGGAGAACTATGGGGTTAGGGCTTTTACCCATAGTTCTCCTTAGGGTAACGGTAGGACACAAACTAGCGTCCTCCCGTCATCCTAGGCTCAGTATACCGCGAGCTATAGCTCGCGGTATACTGAGACGCTGCACTATACCGCGAGCTGCTGCTCGCGGTATACTGAGACGCCGCAGCTGAAGCGGATCCCGACAATTGTGCCGGGATCCGCCCAGCTGTGTGATTGACAGTTGGCTCTGCCTATCTAGAGGGAGAGCCAGCTGTACCCGCCCCCTCCCCCGTCCGTTCCGCCAGTCAGCACTGGCGGATCGGAGCGGGGAGGGGGGGAATCCCTCGAGAGGTGAGCGAACGCCGGTATGTGCTCGCTCACCTCCCGATCTACTGAGCCGACCTGTGACAGTCTCATTGTCACAGGTCGGCTAGAACTATGAGGTGAGTGAAAAGCACTCACCTCATAGTTCTTCTTTTAACACAGTTTCCACACTGCAAAGCCAGAGAGATGAACACAGAGTTCCTAGTCAAGCAATTCATTTTCCTTTTTGAGCTCTGTGGCTTCCTATATCACCTTTACGCCCTTCATTGGACATTAAATCAGCATTCTCACCACTGGGAAGCAATAAAGGTGACCCAGGAAGTCATGAAGCTAAGCCAGGAAGTAGCAATGTAGTGTACTTACTGACTACCAGAAGTGTATGTAATCACAGGAATGTCTGGACTAAATTACAATCCTTTTAAGAGAAACAGTGTGTGTGTGTGTGTGTGTGTATATATATATATATATCACTATATCATCTGTTTATTTAGCCATTTGCTTGGAGTTCCACTTTAAAGGCCGGGGCCCCTTGCCCTAACAGTAGCCACCTAACAGTAGCCCTACCAGAGGCTTTATATTTCTTTATTCTTGCATTTTCCAGATGTCTTAAACTAAAACTCTGGGAAAAAATATTATTATGAAGTGCTCACTTTGGTCTAGGGAGGAAAATAACAAAGCCATATAAACCTGATCCTCAGAGCCAGCTTGTTCATAGGCCGGTCCCTGGAGCCTCTCTCCCCATGCACTACAGCGGTCTAAGGTCCTGTAAATTATCACATCCAATACGATGTATAGGACGTGAGGACGCCAAGGGACATAACATTTCTGCAGCGGAGGACGAGACAGGCTGGAGGTAGCGCTGTCACAGCTGGCTGGCTACAAGAATTGGGTGGGTGTATCTTATGTATGTTTTTTTCCTACCTAGACCAAATTGAGCACCTAACTCTTGCAGTGGGGGAGTAACCTGCAAGGGTTAATAATAATTTCCCCTGGAGTTCTGCTTTAAGGCAGGTCACATTGTACTGCAGGGGACAGCCCTGAAGGGGAGGTGGGCCAGAACTGCATTTTTTCTTTTAAGTACTGCAGGTAGACCTTTTTCTAAAATATAAACATACCCTTGGAGCTTCCATATACATTCCTCTTTTGGTCTGAATTGAAGTTCATGGTTCCAAAAAGGGGTGCACTGATAAGCTGTATGTTACAATCTGATTGTTGATCATATTCAGATTTCTCTAGAATAAAGGGCTAAATAATAATACTGTAATTGTAAATTAAAGTGTAACTCAAGCCTTTTTCTGTTTCTGTTTTGGATAAAGTGGAGAGGGGATACGAACATCTGTCAGGTTTTTATTGCTGTCTGTGTTAGGAAGATTCACACTCTATTTGTCCTGGTGATTGTTATCAGTGAAAGTAAAAGAAAAGCCAAAGTTCAGGATTAGATGGGAAATCTTCCAGTGTAGACAATAGTTCTGATGACCCTGCTGACCACCAGGTATTTCCCTCTCTTTGGAGTGATTTCATCTCACTTCCTGCTGTGGCTATTGGACAGGAAGTGAAGGGACACGAATGGCAAAAAAACAACTGACAGTGTTTATAACTCTCCCTTATCCCCTATCCTAAACTAAAACAATTTTGGCTTCAGTTCCACTCTGACTTGATTATTTATGGAGGCCCCATGTACTACATTGTTGTTGGTAAATCTAAAGGAAATTATACATAGAGGGCACAACAATATTATAACGTGTGTCACCAACTTTAGTCCTGCCACCCGTACCCGTTTATAGACAGAGCCACTTCACATACTGCACAACATAAGACTTACCTGCTGACTACATACACATAGTAAATGTGGATTTGTGTAATAAACTAAAGCTTAATTCACTAGATATAAGTCAGAGCATTGATGCATATGAGACCATAAGTGTGCCTGGCTGATTTTAATAACAAGTTTAATGTGAATTTCTCAGGTCAAAAACAAGACTGGTGGCACTGCTAACACAATTTTGTTAGTTATCTGGCTGTCATTCTCAGTCTTATGGGGTTATTCACAAAGCTGCCGCAGGCAGCCGAGCGAATAACTGAGCCGTAGCAAAGTGAGCCGAACAACGTTCGGCTATTCACTACGGCTCAGTATGGATGATTTCAGCCGTACATCGGTCACTGCCGGCTCCACCCAGTTGTTATTGTTTAATGACAGTTCAGCATCCCCAGGTCATTTGGGGGCGCTGATCTGTCATTACAACTGGGCAGAGCCAGCCGTGACATTACGGCTGACTCCGCCCAGCTGTCATTTGCGGAGCGAAAGGCCCGTCTTCGGCAGGCCGTTCGCCCCGTTTGTGCTGACACTTCAGCTCAGTTGAGCCGAAGCAAAAGCCTTCAGCTTGGCTGAGCCGCTCGGTCGCCTTCGGGTGCTGTGTGGGCTATAGTGAATAGCCCGCACAGCAGCCCTTCGGTTCTGCTGAACCAAAGGGCTCCCGCAACCGAAGCTAGCCAAAGGATCAGCCGAAGCTACGGCTGGATCCTTCGGCAGCTTTGTGAATAGACCCCTTAGTTTTTCCACCTACTGTGTGACTGACCCAGAACAAATATTTTTAGAGTTCCAACTTCACTGGATGCTTATTAGTTGCTGATCACTGACGCACTAGCTAAGGAAGAAGGGGGATTATCATGACTGCCAGAGAGTCAGTCCCATATATCAGACTGCCCAGCCATGCTCACATATTGATTAGAATGGCAAAATAGAATAATTCGAGTTTGTAAGTAAAAGCAAAGCTGGTGTAGTGAACCTGGTTACCTGCCTGACACAGGTGTATCCCAAAGCTATGATCCATTGATCCATTGTCAATACCTGTTCATAGACAGTACGTACCGTAGTGCCTTCGGCAGCCTTTTCACATTCAGTCTTCGATGCTTCATCCTGTACAGGGGCTGAATCAGGAGATTAGGGGTCAGGAAGGGACAAACAACTAACAAACAAGGGAACTGCTCATTCTACACAAAGAAGAGGATAAGGGCTCTCCAGTCATACAAAAGGTGTATTTGGCTAGTTGGAGTGGGAAAATCTAATACATCAGGGGTAGGCAACTTTGGCACTTCAGCTGTTGTGAAACTACAAGCCCCATGATGCTTTGCAAGACTAACAGCCACAGGCATGACTCCAAGAGGCAGCAGCAAGATGGGATTTGTAATTTCAGCTGGAGTGCCAAGGTTGCCTACCCCTATAATGCATCATTTATACCCTATGATTTAGTTTTAGTTCACATATTTGTATCACAGAGCGAGGAGGAAGTAAAGCAAAAAAAAGGAGCATAGAGGAGAGCAAGAAACAAGCAGAGAACTACACATAAAGGCATATTTAATAAAGTGGCTCAAAAGGCAGTGAAGATGTCCATAGTGCAGAAACAGCTAGCAACTAATTTGTAACTGTTGTAAAAAAAGTGAAAGAGGTTTTGGTTTTCTTTATTTTTGCTGTCTTTTTTCATTGTGCACGTAATTATTGCCCTTCTCACTGCTTTATTAAATAGGCCTGATAAAGTAACTACTGCAGGGGTAGGGGCTCCATAGGAGGCATACAATAGCTCAGTTGCCAAGCTCAAAAATGAAACTGTCAATGACAATCTGGATCCTTAATATAGTGACAAAAACATAGCACCAGTAGACACCCTGTTACAAATGTGGTGTCTGGTAAGCAGGCCATATACTATGCAATTTGATTGTACGATCACTGTATAATCTTCTTTAGATCTACCAGAACTATGTAATATGAAGACAAACCTTCTTTGGATTTACCAGAACTATGTAATATGAGGACAAACCATAACAATCCCTTTGATCCATATTAAATTTAGGCAGGCCCTTGCACTACATAGTTACTGGTAATTCTAAAGTAGATTGTGCAGTCAGATTGTAAAATGTATGGTCAGCTTTAGAGACAGCATCTTAGATCTGGTGATCTTGGCGTTACATTATACAGTATTTGAATGAGCATACAATGTTATCAAATTTACCTGCAGATTAAATATAAGACTTTAGCTGCTGGTCCTAGGAAAAGCTTGAGATTGTCACAGAGCCATCTGTGTTAATACACAAATGCTCAGAATTGCCTTTGAAATGTTTACTTATAATAGCAGCAGTGGAATCTTGTACTGTGTTAGCCATCGATCAATGCAGAAAGTTTGTAGTTTATATGATACCTTTTGTTTTTGCTAACTCAAGTTATTAAAGGAGAACTATGAGGTGAGCGAACACATGCCGGTGTTTGCTCACCTCTCGATCCTGTCACGGCTCTCTGTCGTGACAGGGGAGGGGCTGGATTCCCCCCTCCCCGCTCCGATCCGCCAGTGCTGACTGGCGGAACGGACGGGGGAGGGGGCGGGTACAGCTGGCTCTGCCTCTGGATAGGCAGAGCCAGCTGTCAGTCACGCAGCTGGGCGGATCCCGGCGCAATTGTCGGGATCCGCTTCAGCTGCGGCGTCTTAGTATACCGCGAGCAGCAGCTCGCGATATACTGTGGCGTCTCAGTATACCGCGAGCTACAGCTCGCGGTATACTGAGCCTAGGGTGAGGGGAGGACGCTAGTTTGTGTCCTCCCGTTACCCTAAGGAGAACCATGGGGAAAAGCCTTAAGCCCATAGTTCTCCTTTAAATATGCAAAAGCTTTCTGGACCCCTTAGATCCCTTCCTTGATGAAAGGTATCACTTCCACTACAAACTTTCTGCAATGACCTTATAATGAAATATTTATCACACTCGCAAATATTTAGATCAAAATCTGGATGTCTATCCCTATATGAAAGACCTTATTCAAGTGCAATGAAAGGTATTACTTTGATAGCCTTGTATAGATAACACAAACAAAATTCCAAATGGAGGAGAGTACCTTCAGGAATGCACAGGACTATGAGAATGGGCCATAGAAAAATATAGACAATAAATGTGGTGCAAGTTGTATGTGGTGCAGTTCAAAAAGTTGTCTCATATATACAGTATCTATCTATCTATTTATCTATCTATCTATCTATCTATCTATCTATCTATCTATCTATCTATCTATCTATCTATATACAGATAGATATATTTCTATATATATATGTAAAGATAGATAGATAGATAGATAGATAGATAGATAGATAGATAGATAGATAGATCTTTATATATAGATATAGATGTATATATCTATATATATATACACACACTGAAATATATATATATATATATATACATATACATACATACATACAGTATTTATTATTATACAATATACATTGTATATACAGTATATATATTATAGCCTTGTAATTCATTGGTCTGGGCGGAGAAAGCTAGGAATTATTACCACAATAGACCACCATATCTGTCTGTTACCACAATAGACCACATAACTGTATCTATACTTTGATGCACTTAAAAACATTTAAAGGTATAGTTTCATTTCAAGACTTTAGTTAGGTAAACACCCTATCTCACCTTGAGGTATGTCTGTGTTGTCTTCTCCTGCATCTGGAGCTGATGTGATCTCTGGAGTGTTTGAGACTTTAACTGAAATTACAAGTGTAAATGTTATTTTGTAATTGAAATATAAAGTAGTGTATGCATATTGGCAAGTGTGAAACTTATCTTGTAAAGAAATTATCTCCCTGCTCAAACTGGAGACAGTCAGCAAAAAAAAACAACACATTGAAATAGGAGAACAATAAACCTTATGCACTTCTACCATGATGGAGGCTACTACTTGTAAGCCCCAGCAAACCATTTGCGGAGTTTTGACTATACACTGCATATTCTAATTTCACATGCAAGCAGTACTGGATTTACTCTCAGGGCCCAGGTTGTCCCGATAATGAGGCAGCTTGAGGTAATTGCTAAGTGCTCTTAGCAATATGTGACGCTCTGTCCAGCATCCCTCCCAGCTCATTGACGTTCACCTGTCACCTGTTTCCATGTGTTGCTTCCTAACTGGTTTTATTAGCATGACCTTTCTCTCACTGGAGACTTACATGAAATGTTTCCATCAGCTAGAGATCAATGACTCTCATCTGGCCAGCGAGGGAGCATAATATGGAGCAGGTGATTATTTTCTCTGCAGATTTTAGTGACAACTCGCCAGCAACTGGATGACTAGTGTAATAGGGCTCTTAGACAAAATAGGCCTCTCCCTCTTTGTGGCAAAGGGCCAGCCTTTCCCTTTTAGACACACAATGCTTCCTATGATAAGTAAAAATCTATTCATCTTATACAGTCACAATAGCCTTAGCGTTATTAGGATCAGTAAAATATGGAAATTGTCCTTCCAAAAGAGTTGATTCTGGAAGCCAAGTGATGGATATCCAAACCTGCATGATGGTAAACTAATTTCTGCCCATTTTATAACCAGTTTGAAGACAGCCACCCTTGAGTGCATAATTTGCAGTCCAATGTGCATGACAATTTGTAATCCTGCAACCAGAAGAAAAGGGAACGCTTCCTTCCTTTTCCATTACCTTGTACTCAGTATCATAATATGACATGTTTATGAATTAACATTTCTACCTTTTTGTTGGTTGGGAGACCAGTTCCTTCATAGGCATCTCATAAATATAAAGTATGGATGCACCGAAAGTTTAGAATAAAATTAAATAAAATATTTTAAAAAAAGTTAAAAAGCTTAGAAAAAATAATAATTTTGGTTTTGTTTTGGGCCTGACATTTTTTTTAATTTTCGGTTTCGTTTTTAAAATTTCATTTTGGTTTATCTTTAATATAAAGAAATGTTTTCTTATTTTCGGTTTCGGTTTCAAAATTTCATTTTGGTGCATCTTTAATGTAAAGGTTTGAAGAGTCTTTGCAATCGCCCAAACACATAAAAGAGGAGGTGGTGGTGGCTACAGAAGCTCAATGGATGCAAGAAATGTTGCTTGTGATCAGCGCTATTACAAGTCTACGGAGTAGTGGAGCTTCACTACAACATCTAAAACATATAAACAACAGTGCAGACCGTGGTTTTTTTTCTCTTTAGTAAATGACCTTCAGTATATGACTTAGTCAAGACAGAAAAATAAAGTGACAATAAACTCAGGTGTTAAATGATAAAAAAAAGTCATTCAAGTACCTTTAAAGAGAAATATGGGGTAAGTGTTTTTCTCCATAGTTCTCTTTAGGGTCACGGGAGGACATATACTAGCTTCCTCATCTCAGTATCAGAGAGGGGAATCCCTGCGGGGAGTGGTGACTCACAGTCACCACTCTCTGCAGGGAGACGATCGGGAAGTAAACGGATCAGCAGTATGTTTCTGCTCACTTCCCAATCGATAGAGCTGACCTGTGACAGCTTCTTTGTCACAGGTCGGCTCTAACTATGAGGATGAGTGGAAATCACTCACCTCATAGTTCTCCTTTAGCTATTAACAAAAATGTATCTTATTTGTGTATCAGTCCGCTGCAGATCCTCAAATCACCTCTGAATTCATACTGATATTGTCCTTCCTTCTGGAGGGTGGCTGCTTTTGTTCACCCTCGTACCCTGTGTGTGTTGTAAAGTAGTCACCGCTCCAAGCTCACTCCCGTGATGGACTTCAATCTCACATTTAGTTTACTAATTTGTATGGAAATACAATTGTAGTCCATCACAGGAGTGAGCTTGGAGCGGTGACTACTTTACAACACACAACGACCATGGGGAACAAAATCCCTCCAGAAGGAAGGACAGTGTCAGCACCAATTCAGAGATGATTAATATTATATATATAACAATAATATATATAAATCCAAACAAAACATATGTTAAATTATACATTTCCACTTTGCAGTCATGCAACTAATGATCACATTAGTCAAGCCTGATTTCATTGTTAATAAAATGTTAGAGACTTGAAATAATAGAGACGAGATCTGGATGTATTAAGGAAGCAGTGAAATCAGGCAGCAGGAGAAAGAGAGGCAGGCAGAGAGAAATGAGAGGACAGCCACAGTGTCACTAGATAAACGATTATACTGAAAATTGACAGTTGTGGGGAATTTATTCCTGTTTCAGCTAATTAAAGTGTTAAAGTTCTTTAACACCATTCAACGGCCGCCAAAATCATAAAATATTGATCCGGAGATGGGCCGAGAGCCAGGAGAAAAGGAGGGTCAGAATGGGGGGAGAGGAATACAGAGTGTGTGTAAGACACAAGATAATACAAAAAGAACTGGAAAATGGATGTAAAAATAGTGAGTCTTTTTTTTCTTGATTATTTACCTTATAACTTGTTATTAGACTTTTTGAAAGTATATGTGGAAAAGTGAAAATACATTACACAAGGCTTTAGCTCTGCTATACTGGAATACTCATGGTCTGGATTTTCAGACATACCTGGCTGGTCTGTATTGCCGTGGCATCCTAACAACAGATGTTCCTGGCTTCTCTATCTGTTCCAGTAACCCCTTACATGCCAATCCACTTTACTTATATGCTTGCACATGCCACCAAATACTGAAATCAACAGATGCTACAACTTGCCCTGTCACTACTGTGTGGTGTTCAGCTGTTCTTTTAAACAATGGACACTAAAAACAGGGGGCAATATAAGTCAAATATACTGAAATCTTAAAGGAACCCCAGCATTTACACAAGTGGAGCTGTGTGCTGGACAAGAAGGTGAACACTGGGATAAAAGGCTTAAATTAAACAACATTCCAGAAATAATTATAGACATAAAGTATGCTGAAAGAAAACAAAGCCAAAATAAAGGAAATAAAGGTTAGACCAAATGTTAGCCAAGTCATCAACTCGTGAGTGCCTTGCAGTTTACTATTTTTGCGATTGTTAGTGAAATACTAAGTGCTAATTAACAAGCAGCTCTACCTAAAACTAATGTTTACAAATTGCATAGTGGGTCAGGGCTTGATTCCCTGATGGGTATTCCTGGCTGTCACAGAGCACAGCAAAGAGGAGGATGTTGTACCCGCAAAGGTAGTTAGGAAACTCAGCATTAATGCCCATGGTTTTGGAATAGAGTGTTCAACAAGCTCATATAGGTGTGATGGACAGGTGTCCACAACTTTTTGCCCATATAGTGTATATAGCATTTGTCCATCCTACATAAGTATAGTGGCCAAGCATAAATGATTCATAAATGCCAAACAACTGTATTTCTGTTACACACCCATGTACAATATGGCTTACACAAAAATTGTTGGGAAAGTATTGGTCTAAGAGGCACCATCTTTAGTGGACAGATAACACTGAAGACTGATTTTGTGTCAGACACACATATCTGAATCTTACCATGTTCTTGCTGGCTCCTGCACACAGTTATAATTCTTTCGAGTATAGCTTCTCCATGTGCAAGCCTCCATTGGGCAATATTTTGGTGATGAGTTGCTGTACGTAGATGGGACATCATGCCTAAGCGTGACCCAACAGTGCTGTCACATGGGGCACAGCGGAAATCCACATCACTTCCACCACTGCCTTCAATAGCCTGCAGAAACTAGACACATATACATATATAGGTAACTGGATTATTCTTGAAAAAAGTAATTTTTAAATGTAGCAGACATTAAAACAAACACAAAGCACACTCCATTTAACATATGTAATTAATAAAGTCGAATTCCAGCCATTTTCTTAGTTTTGGCTGGAGCGGGAAAGAGTTAAAATGTATTTCAAGGATTTCTTTCTCATTATCACCCCACTGGGAGGATTTGTCCCTGTGACACCCGTACAAGGAATGAAGAGTGTAGTCATCACTAGAACAGGAAGACATAGACAGCAATACAAACATTATCAGACATTATAGCCCTTCCCCAGTCTACTAAAAATGTATTTTTAACTCTAGCTGTATCCCTGTAGGAAAGGGGCAGAAGTGAAGGGATATCTCCCCAATGGTGACACAGAAGGCAATAGGTTTGGCATGGCAGGAGTTGGGCTTTGAGCATCAAAGTTATCCATATCATTAATTCACCTTGTATACACGGAGACTCTCTTCATGTCCCCCTCCCTGAACATGGAGCTGTATCTTCTCTCTGCTGTTACTCTCATATCCACACAGGTTACATCGTAGGTGCAAAGGAGGGAATGATGATGCCTGGCTGTACCCACTAATAGGAAGTTCTGCTGCTGATGCTTGTGCAGTGGCCAGCGCTGCACCACCTTCTCGCATATGGGCAGCCAGCTGATATTTCTGGGCATGTTTATCAGTCTTCAGATGCAGCTGAAAATTGGCTTTAAGCTGGGTACTATAGGAGCAGAGGCGACAGCAGTGTAAGTCTCCTCTCACTTCCCTCCACTCTCTCTCAGGTAGAGACCGGCCTCTACTGGCATGAGAGAGTAGAGCCTCCAAGCTGTCTGTGGTATAGCAGCGACACACCAAGCAGCGGAACACCCCAGAGGATAACTCTTCCTCAGGGAATGAAGGTGATGACTCTGGCAGGGGAGGCGGTGCAGGGAGGGCCATACCAGAGGTACTTAAAGCATTGACCTGGGGTCCTGATGGAGAATCTGGTGGAAGGAGACTGCAAGCTGCCAAGATAAATGGAAAAACAAATTAGGTATTTAGCAAAAACCTATTCATAAACATTACTTGATGACAGTATTTGTACTTTAGATTTTGTGGTGAAAGTGAAGATTTTACAGATAGATACAATAGATAGATAGATAGATAGATAGATAGATAGATAGATAGATAGATAGTTAGTTTAGAGCTACTAAAGGAAAATGTATGTTGACAGAGTGAATGTTCACATTGCAAAGTGAATGTTACTAAATAAGATCAACCTCTGTTCACTTGGAATACCCAACCATGTGCCAACATTTTTTTTTTTAAATTATTGGGTTTTCAAAATGAGCAAATATTTATCCATTTTAATTAAAATTAATTCCCAAATCCATGCCATTTGTTATAATCCACTTTCTTTGAAATTGTGAGGTATCTTTATCCAAGAAAGAAGTAAAACCTGGATAGAATTTTTCCAGGAATTGAAAAGATTTCAGTAAACATTTTTAATTGGGTGGTGGATAAGCACCCACATTCGTGTATACATTTTATATAAATATAGACCTGTCTGTAAAGATCCAATTATGTGACTTTTTTTTCTTTGTGATCTCCTACCCTTATTTATCATGCAGCTGTGTCAAGGCTATGTCAGAGTTGTGTCAGCTGTTCATGGGGGAATCGACTTAAACATTGACAGGCACAGCAGCACTAACAGAGCACTTAGAAGACAAATATGGCTTATATCAGGCCCTGGTCACTCTCCTTACACACATAGATATTAGCTTTGGCTGGAATATCATTGAATATCAAATTTCCTGGATCAAACAAGCAGCAATAATCATTCTTAAAATACAGTTTTATAAACTGTTTTTTAAAAAATAGTTTTTTTTGTACTCAAGAATGTTCTTTAATAACTTTACCATTGTTGAACCCCTCACCTTGACTACCAGATGAGCTGAAGTGCATGGGATTAAAAAGCAGAGGATGATCCAATGTCTGCTCAGATACAAGTGGACCTCCATAAAATGGGAAGTTGTCTTGGCTCATGCCTAGACCCTGATGAAGAAGCAGGACATTTTGCATGTGCTTTTCACTGGTCATGTGAATACGTAAATTGCGGGAGATGTTAGTTTCATAGTTGCAAACTTTACAGTGCCATGATGCTTTTTGTTTTAGCTGACGATCAGTGGGTGATGTCTGGTTAGGATCTCCCTGTCCAGCATTCACTGTTTGTGCTGCTAAAGGAGCTACTGCTGTGTTGGGCGTCGGTCCTGAACCTTGGTATCCTTGGAGGTTGGCCAAATGTTTGTCAGACTGCATGTGTATAGTAAGGTTTCCCTTGGTGGTTGTGGAATAGTTGCAAGCTTCGCAGCGATATGGCTTATAGCCACAGTTGTAACTCTCGCCTCGGGCCAGTCGTGGGTGCTGCTGGCCACTGTGGCAAAAAGAACAGTGGCTATGACTTTCTGGATGCTTTTCCTTCATATGAACATCCAATGTTTGTTGGTATTTATAATGCCAGTTGCATTTGGGACATTTTAGAGTTTTACATGAATTCCGTGAGTGTAGTAGAGAAAGCTGGCCTTGCAGAGAGAGACTTTGGAATGGTTGGGGGCCTGAGGTTGGTGTGCATTCATCAAGGGCCAGGGGCCCACGATCAGCATCTGTTTGGTTACCGACTTTGTCAGTGCCATGAAGAGCTCCCATTTGAATAAAGGAATTTGTTGTCATTGGACCATAAAAGCTTTGGTTTGTGAGTAGCTGCTCATTGATGTCCGAGGACTGGGAGACAGGTAGGTTGCTTTCTGCCACGTCTTCAACTTCCTCTTCGACATTTTCACCCGTTGCCTCTGTTACCGCTGAGCACCAGTTTGCTACTCCAGTCTTTTCCTCTACAAGGGCCTTTGAATCTTTGGCTTCGGTTAAATAGGGAGTTCCTGTGGGATCACATTTGTGATAGCTTAGAGGTGAGTTGGGCACCAGGCCCATAGAAAGCTTGTGGTTTCCTTCTGGATTCCCTTGAAAAGTCCCTTGACTTTTGGTATCACTGGGGTTTGTGTTTGACATTATATCCTCTGATGTATCTGATTGCTCAGACATGCTTTGGATTATGTCTAAAGACGGGGTGGTTTGGACCCTAGAAAGGACAACATTCTCTGGCTCCTGGCCAGTTTCTAACACATTTTGACTTATTTTTGGTTCTAAAAGGCTGATAAAAATCTGCCCACCAGATCTATGTATAATGCCAGAGGTTTCCCCTGATGCTAGCTGATCTTGATATGGGTGCTCCAAGCCATGGAAGCAAGAAGCATGCCATCCCAATTGGCTTCCAGTATGAAAGTTAAGACGGCATGGGAGACAAATCCATGTACCATCTACCCTTTGTAGTTTGGTAGACTCTCCATGTGTTTCATATTTGATTTCTGCTTCCTCTTGTTGCTCCCCTGCCTCCTTTTCTTTGGGTTGGTCTTGTATTCTGGGCGAGGTGCCAGGCGCCGTTTGAGTGAGATTGGCTGCCTCGGCTGAGGTATGTCGGGATATTTGGTTAGAGCAAAAGCCTTGGTAGGTGGTGGTAAGACGAAAAGAGGTGAGCGGAGGATGGGTTGTCACTGTGCTTTTTGGGGAGTCCTGTGGTAAAGAAGGGGAAGAAAGAGCATCATCTTCTCCTTCCTCGCCTTTCAGGAGGTAGACAGTTCCGTCACTGGAAAACAGCACATGTCCCACCAGTGCCTCTCCTCCATCCTCAGTGTCCTCTTTGCAGTTTGGCTGTAAAGGAGATGAGAGCTTTGGCAGATAAGTTGGGTGTGGAGAACTGGGAGTCACGAGGGGCATCTGCAACATGGAGGATGTTGGGCTAACAGCCCCATAACCTCCTCCAGCAACAGAAGTGGAAGAGTAAGAGAATTCTGGTGAAGGATTGGGAGGCAGGAGAGGGGTATCTTTGGTGGTTGTTGGGCAGAGGGGTAAATTGAGGTCCAGAGGCCAAGGACTTCTTTCATCCTGCCCAGAAGAGGCGAGGAAGCATTCACCAGCATCCATAGCTCCACAATGGATATGCAAGACTCATCTCAGACACAGCCCTGTGTATAAAAGAAGAAAATAGTGAGAGATCATAAAAAGACAGAACCATGTGGTTAACATTGTGTTAATTACCAGGTCTCTGATTTGTAAAGTGAATCATTCTTGCTTTTGTTTTTTTGTTTTCTTTATCTAATAAAAAGAACTTATGCCTTACATCTAAATGATATTGTTTGGTTCTATATGTCTTTTAAATGAAATGAGAGTTAAACATATACAATTCACACATCCCTGCTCCATGTTATTTAAAGGATACAAATCAAATGTAATTGGCATGTAACGGTGTATGCAATCAACAGCAAAAATGCTTGCCTGTGAATTTTGTATGAATCAAAAGACACTATCCAATTGGGTGTCCTGCTAGAAATATTTTACTCAGCAGAATATGGCAAGATAGGGGTTAAATGCTACTCTGCTGGTCTCTCTCCTCCTCCCTCCCTGGAGTCCTTATAATTCTGCTCCCCACAGAGTCTGATGTTGAGGTGATTAAAGAGCTGTGAGCCTGAGCACATTAGCATGTTAATGAGTATGGAAATTATTAACTAAAAGAGTTTCATTCTACAGCGTAGCAGAGGAGGGGGTTTAATATAGGGTGGGGGAGGATGGGGTGAAGCACTGATGCAGGAATGGGGGTGAAACTGTTAAAGAAAGGAATAAAAAAAAAAAGGAGAGCACAGGATTTTTTTATTGTAATCACCATATCAAGCTGCCCCATTTTAAGACATGCGTGCATGTACCCACCAACATCAATAAATACCTCCGTAAGAGCTCAATATGGAGCTGTCCTCATTATCGATAATCACTGTAATTGTTTATACTCCTCTTCATAATCAGAACCCAAGCCAGGCTCAACTAGCCAATTTATGCAGCCATCACAAGCCAGCATAGTAATGAGCCTCCAATGTAGGGATAACCAACTAATGCAGCCATGCCCCAGAGAACATCTCATTTTATAACCGAAACAACGGAATAACGGAATGGACTGTTTATAAGCCTACTTTTTCTCACTGCTGATACCGTTTGGATACTTACATTTAATTTCCTACCTAGCTCAATTATGTCTAACCTATTTGCTTATAATTAGCAAACATGTTTCTTTACACACGCCAGCTAAGTCATTTTATAATTCACCCTAGCCATCTCTGCTGTATTAACAAATAGTTAATCATAACATTACGACCCCCTTTTTTAAATAAGATTGCACTAATGTTTTTTATTTTACATACTGTGAAGCATAGGTAATCGGTAAACACTGGTTTTCTGTTCTGAGTGCAATGCATATATTTTCACAAGTAACTGCAGTAATATTAGCCTGTCACGCACATAATATTAAAACTGAACTACAGGCAAACAGCTAAATTCTCAAAATATGTATATTGAATCTTTTTTAACTGCCAATACATGTGCAATTCTGTTCAGACTTACACTCCTGCCAGACAGTAAAGCCAAGTCCTAGACAACTGTGCAGATTGTACTGCAACTAAGCATTACACACGCTAAAAGCAGAGAAGCACACTGATGTGGATCTCTTTCATCTAGCATTTGAAAACTAGTTCACTGTATGGCACACAGCACTATTCAAAGCAACACAGCACTGACTGGATCAGAATGTTGAACCTCCCTCTCAAGTCTAGAGTTGTGCTCTAAAGGGGATTCCAGGAGCCTGATGTTAATAGAGATTCTGTATGTACACTTACATTTAATTACTTTTTTTTAACGAATAACTCAGAAGTGTGTAACTGTAGTCATAGCAGACTGTGCCACTGCTATGGGGCCCAGAAGTACAGTGTCACAGAGCGGTATACCAACAAAGTAATTTATGCCGCTAGAATTTGCAAACACATTTGTATACAATATACCTGTATGGAATTTGGGAATTTCCATACCAGTAGTTGTCAACTGCAGCCCCTGTTGTCACGCATAATAGTTAGTATACAAATTGCTACCAAAGACTGATAATACTAGATATGGTCAGAGACTGCAGACATGCTATGGATCAAGTTAGAGACTGGAGAAAAGCTGTAGGAGCAAGTCAAGACCAAGAACATGTTACATGACACCGCAAGACATTACCGGTGTTACAACCCCTTCACACATCAATGATCCCAGTACCGCCACTGACTGCTGGGGTCTGAAGAGCTGGCAAGCATTAAAAGGCTGTATGCCAGGCGGCAGTTTGAGCATCAAGGCTCTGTGCAACTGCCAGGGAAACAATTGGTATTCTGTATCACTGCAAGTATTGTTCTTGTAATGGATTTAACAATCAAGGGGCCCCTTCATGGTTTTGGTACAGGGCTCCATCACACATGGTTATGGCCCTGATAACTGGATTACAATTTGGGGGAATTTATCCAAACTGGAGCAGACAGAATCTGCAGAAGTTCCCCATAGTAAATTTTTAGTCTATTCAGTTAAGCTTTGCAGTCGAGCTTTAAAAATGAAAGGTAGAAGACGATTGGTTGTCATGGGAAACTGCTCCAGATTTTCTCTGATCCAGTTTTGATAGATTCTGCTCATTGTGTTTCTATATCTGAAGTTCTTCTTTTAATTACTTTTTCACTGACTGCCCAGATTTTGATTCAAGTTCAAAGTAGTGATGGGTCAGGGATATGTGAGGACAGATGGGAAGAAATGTGGATGATGTGTCCATTAACAGTATTTGAATGCTTTAAAGCCCACCTGACCCTTTTCAATAAACATGATCAGCAATGTAGGAAAAATCAAAGAAAACACAGTGCTTTACATGCAAAACTAACACCCTATCCTATCTAATCAATGCATTCAATCTAAAGGTGTCCATACACATAACAATTAGCACAGTGACAACCCATCCTCCGCTCAACATAACTGACTTTATTTAAAATGTAATGTCAGATTTCCATAAGTCAGCAATGACTTCTGGTGCCAGTCTATATGTGATTGGTAATGATCAGATACCAAACACACCAGACGGAAAATGCAATTGCCATATATAACCAAGGTACAATTCAAAAAACAACACACTGTATTGTTGTAAGATTGTACACAGCCAGAAACCAGCAAAAAAGTTGGTAATACCTGACATTTGTTCTATTAATCACCATGTTTCTGCTGTACATGTCAATACAGTACCTAGCAAAGTACAAGGAAAAGGTATCACATTGCATTTTACACCAAATGGGTGTACACGGCCGTATGTTAAAAGATTACATGCATGTGGCATTATTAATGTAATATGCAAAAACAATGCATGTAAATCATAATATGAAATCACGTCAGCATTACAAGTGGTTACCCATCTCATTATTATGATTATACATAATACCGTGTGTTGTTTTATTAAATCATTTTTCCTTTTCTGAAGAGCGTACATACTTACAGTGCAAAAGGTAAATACCATGGAGGTTGTATAGTGCAATGTATGGAAATATTTACAAGGTGCAAGTCATTCTGAAATTAGAAACAGTTCTTTTTATGATGATGGAATTAATACAATGAAATAATGAGGATTTATATTGTTGAATTTTGCACATGTAGCTCACATGCAGGTGGCTAAACTGGACTGTTGGCATGATTTACTTGTGTACGGTGGGCTTAACATTCACAACATTCAAGATGCTAAAGTAACATAACCCTACAATGGCCTCTAAAAGCCTTCGTCAGTCATATTCATCCGTGGTAATGATAGACGTAAAAAAAAAACAATAAATTATAGGAACTCATAATTCTCTCTGTTCATAAACTGTGTAAATATATTACAAAGAAATCCCTTGAGCAATGCAGCATGTACCATTCCACTGTACTACAAACAATATACACTGTTCTGGTACCTTTAAAAGATAAGAAAGATGCAGCCAAGTAGTGGAGACACAACCAGACAAAACATAATGACAATCAATCAATACAAACATAACAAGCAAGTGCAGAGATAATGAACAAATACAGCTGTAGCAAGCCAACCTTCGGCTAACAAAACAATGGAAACACAAACCATTAATCCAATTATAAGCAGACAATGCAAACAAAGCCAGCCAATTCACTCTTAACAAACGGGTAAAATGGCCCAAGCCAGTATGACTTTGCCACCATAATATGTGATGCAACCTGATTTAAGTACCCAACACCGAAAAGTGATATATAGTAAGTCAAAAAGAAAATGTAGATCGGTAGGCCATTATATTGTAAAAAATGAATGGGATAAATATATATATATATAGAGAGAGAGAGAGAGAGAGAGAGAGAGAGCATATTGCTTTATAATGACGATGCTGGTAAAGTAGCTGTCCTTATCTTATTCAGGTTTATTTGTTTCCTAACCTAGCAACCTGTTTAATAGAAAGTGGGATATTCAGTGATCACACACCAACATGTAATCAGTCATGTTTAATTGCAAAACAGGGAGTTGAAAGATTTTTCTATCAACTCTTCATACAACTATACAGTGATTGGACTAAGCTGGCCGCACACCCTAAGAGTTTTCCGGTTGGGCTGAATGGGCTGAAAAAAGAGAGATCAGTCAATTCCCCCATCCATGCTAAAGAGAGTGGCCAGACCCCGTGGCTGTCAGAATACCCGAACTGCAGTTGACTGAAGTCACTGTTCAGCCGAAGATTTTCCACCCGGCTGTTGCAACAATAGTTCAAAAATTGACTTTTGTCAAGCTGCGTTATGTCGACAGGGTCACTTAGGGAACACATTTTCCTGATCCAGCAGGAAATGGAGGAAGTTCAGTCTTGTATGGCCACACTTTGACACCATTTTGCCCTAGTGTAAGTGCAGAAAAGCCCAGAATTGTATGCACTTCTGCATGGAAAGCTTACACTAAAGGAGCTTTTAGTGATTAGGTTTTTTCAGGGCAAATTACCTAAGGTATCATGTGCAGGTAGCTCAAGAGCAATCATACAATGTTTGAAGTATTAGAGTTCCCATCCCCACTGTTGCCATTAGGCATAACAGCCACTATGTGGATCCTCACTTTCTCCAATCCTCCATAGCGATCATTGCCAAGAACGTGAAACACAAGAGTTGAGACCTGTAAAGTAAGAGAACGGAGACTAATGGAAACAGACAGAAAAGCCAGGAGACCTTAGGAAAGAAAAGGAAGACTGGCAGGTAATCGAACATTAGAAAGGAGAAAAAGAACTGGTGAGTGTTCATAGAAAGCAGGGGAAGAATAAAGGCTCTAAAGAAAAATGGGATTGAGGAAGACAGGAAAGAATATCCTGGAAAGAACACAATTGAGCATATTTAAAGACAGACACGTGACAGTGAATAATCACTATTGGGAACAGGGAAGGAATGATCCCCAGTAAAAGAGGGTGAAATTATAGAAATAAGGTGATATAAGGAAGACCTTCAAACAGACAACCCTGTGGAAGCATGAAGATCACATAGTAAGTAGACGGATATAAGATAAAGCATATGAAATTATAAAAATATGGTGATATAAATATAGATATATAAGGAAGCAGCAAAGAGGAGGAGATATAAAAATGAGGAGAGAGAACAGAGGATGCACTGAAAGAGGTGATGCTGGTATAGAGACAGCACAAGGATATTCCAAGAGACAGCTAAAGAGGGAGGGTGAAGAAGGATGGAAAAATCAATACAATTACTTTCTAACGGTGTGTTAAGAGACTGAGGTGTCGACACTGTGTCTGTGCACGAAAATATGAGCTCGCTATATATACTGGCAGAGTCTGGCAGCTATCAGCTGAGTCTTCTTCCCACTGCTGGAGTTCAGTATGTCTTAGAGCATTTCTTATGAAGTGTAACATATGCTCCTCATCACATTAAATCATGTGATTCATGCATATTGTGACTGAGGGTTTAAATCAGAGTGTGTGACATATGCTGCTAGGTGTGTGCAGCATGCTAATACATCTTTATGTTATCACCAGAGCACATGGTGCCCAAACACACCATTTGAATGGTGGAACATGACTGTTTCCCTACTGCTGGGGCACACAAATGTCATTGACCATTTGCTTACCAGAGCGAAAGCAGCAGTTCATTTATAATGGGATTGATTTACTAAAGGCAAATAGGCTGCTCATTAAACTGGGTACATGGGCCTGATGGCTTTACGGGAGAGTATTACAAATGTTTTAAATATATTTTAGCCCTAAATTTAGAGTGTTCAATAAGGCAGCTTCTTCTGGCTCCTTCCCTCCTGAAATGCTTATCAGGGACATAGTGACTCAAGTGTACAGTAGTGACATTGCCCAAGCCAGGGAAAAAGCTGGTTCTGCAACAAAATTTCAGACCAATCTCAGGCCAAACTGTAGGCTAAGAATATGGTTATCTTGTATTATCCCCCAGCTTGTTTGACCGGATCAAGTGGGGTTTGTAGAAGGTAGACAGGCCCCCATCCTGAACATTAAGATACTTAAATTAACACCCTGCCCAGCACTTCTTTTGACACTAAACACTGAAAAAGCATTTGATAGAATTAGATAGGGCTATATGAATTTAACACTTTGCAAATTTTCATTTCAAAGACATATCCTCTCCTCTATAATGGCCTTGTATACCTCTCCCTTAGCCAAAATTTACACGTTGGGAATGCTGTCTCAATCCTCTGATATAAAGAACAGAACAAGATAGGGATGCCCTCTCTCCCCGATAATTTTTGCTACTATGATGGAACCTCTAGCAGAAAGCTACAGAAACAGGTATTACTATTGGGGACAATCATCACAAAACTGGTCTTTTTGCCATAGATATTATCCTAGTGGTGACAGAGCTGGTTCTTTCTCTACCTGAAATTCAAAAAATATTATATGTGAACGATTCAAAATTCCAGATTCTGAACATAGGAGTGTAGGTTTCCTTATGTATGGAGTATAGGAGTATAGGTTTCCTTATGTATGGTTCTCCCCTGCTATATAGTACTTAGGTATAGAACGTACAAGCCCCTCTACGTTATTGTTTTCCCATAACTATAAATCCCTTATTCCGAAATTAAACTGGGTATATAGCGGTTCATACAAAAAATATTTGACAATGCCATCAGAGACTTGACAAATGTCGTTCGAAATTTCGTTTTTGATAAAGGGAGCTTACCGGGTTGTGCTGGAAAAAAACAGCCAGCACAGCCTGTACGCAGATTGTGTGAACCGGTCCTTAAGAAGGTTAAAAAAAAAAAGACTTTTTGATTTAAAAAGGCTCCTGCAGAGCAGTTATTTACTTATTCTATTGCATGATATGAGATGGATGTGAGAGAAGTGTACAGGCTAGGTCATAAAACCCTGCTGCAAATACAGCGCTCATTCCTGAAGTGAGAGACTGCGGCATATTAACAGTCAAAATAAATGAGCCCGTGTCAGGCTTTCGGTTTACTGTCTGCAAATAAGAGGGGAGCTGGAGTACCTTCTGTGGGTGTGTTCCCGAATGAGAGTCATAAATACAACCTAGAGATAAACACAGGCATCAAAAAATTGGCCATCAATAAAAATAGAACCAACCAGAAAGAAAAGATTTCAAGATTTCTTGCACGAATAAACATGGACGTGGGGAGTAGGAAGAGAATAAATGCAGAGAGCCGGAGAGAGCGGAAGACAAAAGCAGAGTGACAGAATAAGCTGGAGATGGCTGGGGGCGGAGTTAAATGCAGGAGATAGCAAAGAGACAAAGAGACCCTGAGAAAAGATGAGAGGAATAAAGACAGAAGAGAGCTGCAAACAGCTTTATGATGCACAAATAACACAGATGTATGTGAGAGATTGATTAACTGTACCTGGGCAGAATGCCCAAATTCAGCAATACAGTGAGATCCTTTAAGACAACATGGAGCGCGCAAAATGCACGCAACGTAGACTAAATGAAATCAGTGTCAGGTGAGCTCAACAAATGTGTGTATAATTCACTGCAGGCAAGCACCAGAAAGCCATCTGAATCTGCAAAATGGCTGAACTGTGTTATAGCGCTGGTGGTGGAAAACATGCATTAGCGTATAAATGTTTTAGCGTGGAAGCACAAAAATGAGCAGAAATGGCTTCTGTAGCACCAGTGCATTTTTTTACATAGAAAAATTGCTTTCTTTTAAACTCTAAAAGTGAAATTATTCTATAACAATAACATTCAACCTGTTCAGAGGCTGCCAAGCTTATACTAAAATACAAAGCAGCTTTACAGA
The DNA here is from genome assembly GCF_000935625.1 of Nanorana parkeri. Taxonomy (NCBI): domain Eukaryota; kingdom Metazoa; phylum Chordata; class Amphibia; order Anura; family Dicroglossidae; genus Nanorana; species Nanorana parkeri. Next base: position 1,370,367 of record NW_017306493.1, read on the forward strand.
TACGTAGGGTACATTCACACCATAGCGTTGCATTAATCATACAATTAAAGTGCACTATCGCACAACGCACCTAGCATACGTTACTGTGCGCTAGGTGTTTTGCATTGCCATTCATTTAAATGGCACCCGAGTGCACCTCCCAGCCACTGTGCGCTGCAACATGCCGTACTGCAAAACCGTGTGTTGCAGTGGAAAAAAGTAGTGCATGAATTGGTCCTTATATATGGCAGTTATTGGGCAGAATTTAGGTAAGTCGCATCATCATCGATGCACTACACCTTCCATATATGAGGACAACGGCGGGTTGATCTCAATCTGCAGAAAGCATAATTTACTAATTTGATATGCTATCAATGGTGCAGAAGATGACATTTGCAAAGGACATATAAACTCTAACTGAATGACATTTAGGGGGTTATTCACTAAGCTGCCGTAGGAAGCCGAGTGCATAACCGAACCAAAGTGAAGTAAGCCAAAGTCTGTTCGGCTATTCACAGCAGCTCCGTATGGCTATTTTTAGCCATACAATGGCTGCCTTTGGCTCACTTCACTTCCCGTTGGTTCAGCCGAACAGCCTCAGCACGTTCGGCTGAACCAAAAGGAAGATATCGTTCGCCTCAGGCGATGCAACATCTGGATCTGCTGAGGCGAACGTTCGGCAGTTCACTCGCTGCTGTTCAGCCCTATTCTCATAGGGGCCAAACAGCAGGGAGTGAATACCCGAATGCTGCCTCTGAGGTAGCGAACAGAATTAAACTGTCTTTGTCAAATGAAGACATTTAAAAAAAAAATCAGCACGGGGTCCCCCTCCTAAATCATACCAGCACCTTTAGGTCTGCTAGGAATGTTAGGAGGGACCCCCAAGTTTAAAAAAATGTGGGGTTCCCCTAAAATTCCCAACCAGACCCTTAATCCGGGCACTGGCCTGGCAAGAAAGGGGGAGTTTGAGCGAGCGCCACCCCCCCCCCCTTCACCATACCGGGCCACATACGCTCAGCATTGGGAGTGTGCTTTTGCAGGGGGGACCCTGGGCTAAGGATCTGGTATGGCATTTTAAGGGGGACCCCACTTTTTTTATTTTTTGGCATTGGGGCTCCCACTTACAATTCCTACCAGACCTAAAGTACTGGTATGACTTTGGAGGGAACCCCACACATTTTATTTTACTCAGGGGGTTCCTCCTAACATTCCTACCAGACCTAAAGGGTCTGGTATGTGTTGGGGGGAGGACTCCGCTGTTTTTTTTTACAATTTACTGGGAGAACAGTCCTCTTCAGCAGACCGTTTCCCCGCCTCTGTTCCCAGTGTGTTTTTGGCTGTGTGCTTCACCTGTTGTACGGGCTATTGTGAATAGCCCGTAAAGCAGCCCTTCGATTTGGCTGAACCGAAGGCTTCCTGCAGTCAAAGCAAGCCAAAGGATTAGCCAAGCGTTCAGGTTATCAACTCCTCCCATGCTCGCCTCCAGGACTTCTCTAGAGTCTCTCCTATCCTCTAGAACTCTTTACCCCACCCTGTCCGACTATCTCCCACTCTGACTGCCTTTAGGCGATCCCTTAAGACTCATCTCTTCAGGGAAGCCTATCCCACCTCAAACTAACCACTTAAGCATCACGTTCTCAAACAATTCATCCCCACACAGCTACCTCCTCATGTATCACTTGCCCCTTCCTTTTAGATTGTAAGCCCTCAGGGGCAGGGCCCTCCTTACCATCTTGGCTTGAATTGTATTGTGATTCTAATGTCTTCCCTATATTGTAAAGCGCTGCGCAAGCTGTTGTCGCTATATAAATCCTGTATAATAAGAATAATAATCCTTCAGCAGCTTAGTGAATAACCCCCTTTGTTTCCTAAAACACCATGCATCATAAATAATTGTCATTTTCTTAAGTAAAATACTGTTTTCCCCTTTTGTAATCCTTTTTTGCATCTCAGGGCAGCTGATCACCTGCAGTCTATTGGAAGCCACGTCTACGTTGTACATGCATGCACTCCAGCAACTGGTACATGTCATTTCTCAGGACAGGTTTTCTGATGGTAACAACAGTGGAACATGCCTTTGCAATGCTCAACAGCAGGGCCACTTGTAGTCACTATTGGGAGAACATATGACAAGTTGACAATGCACAGGATCCATAGGGAGACAGGGACAGAGTGTTGTCACCCTATAAAAGCCTATACAGTATGAGATTTAAGTGTTTTGGTTTGCATGTACTTTAGTCTAAACACAAATGTTTCTTACTTACTAACTACTTTATCACCTGAACCCTGAAGGCATGCTACATCTGTGCTAGTCCCCACCACTGTATCATTGTGATATCAAACACCTGTAGGAAAACTCCTACTGATTTATGGAGGAGTTCTTTTGTCCCTGGTTTAGACCTGGTTCAGACCTGCTATGACATGTTGAGGATAAATGGTCACACAAAACTATTTTGATTTCATTCTTTCTAATTTTTATTCATCACATGGCCCTGTAAATGTCAAGTGTTTCTTTGTATTTTTTTTTCAAGTTGCACCGAGGTTATTTTATTTTTTGGGGAATAAAAAAACCTGAGGGTTATAGTCCATAGAAAGAACCACTGCCTGTGTATTGACTGCATAATTACAGAATATTCAAAGAAGATGGATGGGGGGATTTACTTTAACATGCAATGCTAGTCATTTTAACATGCTTGTTCGATAATTGGGTGTGGCGAAAGGTTCGGACTACGTACAGGTCGGTCTAACCCTTCCCCACTCTATTCAAAACTAAAAAAAAGTATTTGGCTTGATAAATATTTCCACTTTGATTGAAAGACACTCTAATTAAAATGACACACAATTATGTCCATGTTCCTATTTCTCACAGAAATGTTAAGATCAAAATAAGGCAGCTACAGCTCAATTTACTCAGTCCATATTGCTAATTGAACCCAGCACTGTCATTTTACCAGCAAAGCTTACTGGTGTATAGATTTGCTATGCACCTGTTATAGGACACTTTAGGCTAATTGAGGCTAAGGGCTCTTACACAAGGATGCCAAATGCTTGTGCCTAGCATGCATACTGGAAACCCTTGGAGAGTCCATTAACTCCAGGTTCTTGAAAGCCCTATTGCAGCCAAATAGTGCAATAAAGATAGAGGATAGAAAAAGCTATTGCTTCGTATTGCACTAAAAATTAATTTACACTTCAGTGC
>NW_017306493.1:1373563-1378563 GCF_000935625.1 Nanorana parkeri
CCGACAGGAAGTCATCTGTGTTCAGAAAAAGATCTCCCTTCCGGGGGAAGAACCTTTTTACAAATAAATATTTCTGTAAAGACCCATAAATATTACTTTGTAGGTGTAAGGCTGTAATTAAAGCCAAAGTACAGCCAAAGAGCTAACTGCGGAATGGAAATACATATACTGGTACTGTTTTACTTGCCAAAGGATTTGTATTTTATTTCAGGTAGTACTAACAGGCAGCATAGCGAGTCTTATGACCTGACTTTTTCCCTCTGCAGTTATTCAGTACTACCTGATCACCTACCCGCCCCCCAGCCTGTGACAGGACAGTGAAGGAGCAGCAACGGATTGATTAGGTCATTTATTTTCTCTCGTCTCTTTTTTGTCGAAGTGCTGACCCATCGGTTTTAATTTGTTTCAAGTCACTAACCTGGAATAAGTAAGCAGATCACATTTACTGGCCTGCAAACTTGTTCATGATCAATAACTCAAAATTAATAGAAACCAGTGGGCCAGCATAAAAGCCAGGCAGTAAGTTATTCAAAAAAGGTGAGCAATGGCAAACCCTGTTGTTTGATTCATTAAAGGTTTACTTCGGGTATAAATAAAAATGAAATTACTCTAACAATAGGACGACTTGTTGTGCTCATAGAATGCCTTTAACCTCACTGGCTGGTTACAACGAAAATCTGCTCCAATCACTATTGTCCTAAAAAGCTGACAATGGCTTCCTGGTCCCCAATTCGTTTCCACTGACATAAACTATGCACAACCAACATTACAAGTTTAAGAGTCATTCTGCAGGCAGCTTGCCTTAAGGGGGTCAGATTGTGCATGCACAAGGAACTCATCCCCCAAGTACATGGGCAGCACTAGCTTTGATAATAAAGAAGAGGTAACACATTAAAGGCTGGTATGTTTTATCATGAAAAAGCATCTGTGTGCTAGTTCTATTCTGTAACCTTGGAACCCTGTTCTAATATAAATACCATATTGTTTGTGGGTTATCTAAGCTGTTTTCAGTAATTACTGTGCTGCAGGAAAGGGCAGGACTCACCTGTCAGGATAATTACTTATACTCCTAACTGCTATTTATAGGTTATTCAATTCAAAGAATAAGAAAAAATTGTCCCTATGGTGGGGGGGACTACAGTGTTTTCCTTACATATTTTGGGTATAGCCTCTGCCTAGGAAACAATGTAATGAAAAAGGTAGAAAAAACATATAAAATATCTGTATATTTGGAGAGCATATTGGAACTTAAGTCATGACATATGAACCTATACATTCACCTTTTGTTATTCACAATTTGTACAGTACGTACAGTATATGTTCTGAAACATTTATAGCCAGCAAGCTCTAAAGAAAAGTATTAGATGAAAACTCAGTTGGAAATTTGCAGCTCATGCCGCACTGACCCCCATTCTAAGTGCCGTTCCATGCACGCTAAAATGTTCACAGCCTGACAGTGGAGCTCAACTCAATTGTTTCTAAAATTAAGGGGGTGATTCACAAAGCTGATCCTTCGGCTAGCTTCGGCCGCCTGAGCCCTTCGGTTTAGTAGTACAAGCAGAGGTGCTGACTGGCTCCCTGGCCCTGAGCAATCTCAAAAAGACCATTGTACCTGCACAAAGATCCCACCACCCTGCTGCTACTCAGAGAATTCCTTATTACATGCTCAAACAATGGAAAATATCCAGCATTTTGGTACTATTTTGGGGTACATAAAACAAACAACCAACCTTTCATGTGTATACCTAGCTTTACCCAAGTTTATCATTGGTAGTAACTGAACAATTCTACAGCTATAAAAGTACCCACCATAACTAATCATCTAAAACTGATGACAGCAAAGCAACAAACTTTGCTGGCATTAGTCTCTTACAGGATTATTCTCTATGGATATCTCAATATTCATTTTCCTGTGTGTGAACATCTACCCTATCTTAGGGTGTATTCATTCTCTATTGCAATCATCGTCTGTTCCAGTCTTCCCAACAAGTGTTCTTTCTTCTCTCCATGTGGTTCTTCCACCCTCACCTCAACCCTTTTCTCTGCAGAAGAACCATCAAAGGTTCTCCTTTCTCTTATGTGATTTGGGAGTCCTTCCTATATTATTCTATAGAACAAAAATCCCTCAGTGTTTAATGAGTAAATCTCATAGAAATGACATAGGAAGCAGTTGTACATTGAACATGAGAGAAAAATAAAAAGCTTTTGATGAGTTAACCTCTGGTTTACGTTCTCACTATTCTATATTTCTGGTATTTTGCAGAGCTGTTACTCACTTTTTTTCCTCCGGTCTTTACCCACACTCTCATCTATCTATCTATCTATCTATCTATCTATCTATCTATCTATCTATCTATCTATCTATCTATCTATCTATCTATCTATCTATCTATCCCTCTTAACACATCTCTGGGACATAATGGTGAAATACAGGTATCTGAGAATCTACTATACTTATACTATAGCGTTCAAGGTATTTTCAGAGTTCTTCTACAAGATTATTGTATACTTGTGCATCCTGGTAGAAAACACAATGCTAGTGTATACAAAGTGCAGTTCACCTATTGAATTGCATCCTAATGTTTGCAAACCTTTCCTATTGTTGCAAGGCATATCTTCCTTGGTTCTTTAACAGTTCCTGTTGACTCCTACATTAGACAGGGTGGTTCTTGAATGACCTAATGACCTTACGTAAGTATATTTTAGTAACTATTTTCATTGTGAGAAGCAAAACTTTCTGTCACATTATGTCCTACACTGCATTAAAGAGACCTTGTCACCAACATTAAAAATTGCAGGTAAAAGAACAGAAAATGTAAGTATTCTAAATGCTTTCTTGTAGTGTTTTTCCTTTCCAACTTTGCAATGTGTCTTTGAACTTGCTAGACATTTTGACTACTCCAGGAAAAAGTCGATTCCCTAGTACAGCCCCCTTACCTAGATCCTCCGTTCCTCCCTGCAGCTCCCTACATAACCTTTAATGAAACTGCCAGTGGAGGTGGGAAGGGGCAGTGACAGCTCTGAGTCTACTGGGTCTGCTGACATCACATCCAAGATGGCAACACCCAGCATCAGTTTCAATGTTTTTGGATATCTGCACAAAGTAGGCATTTACAAGTAAATAACATGCATACAATACATTAAGTCCCTGTTCACACCTGGGCGTTTTGACGCTCAAAGCTAAGTGTGATAAAACTCTCAACACAAGAAATCCCATTTGTTTCTATGGCCCCTGTTCACACCTGAGAGTTTTGTCGCAAGCTGTAAAATGCAGAACGCTGGAAAAGGTACATGAGCTTTTTCGGGCAGATTACAGCGTGTTTGGTCCCATAGACTTCAATTAAAGTGCATGAAAACGCGCGGCACGCACATTGCAAAACAAAAATGCTGGCGCCTAGGTGTGAATGGATCCTAAATGGACAAAAAATCTTATGGGAAGCTTTATGTTAAAATTAATGGTCTGGAAACCGGGTCTCCAAAAAAAAAGCAGAAAACATACCCTGCACCCAGCTAAACATTGTACTCGTGTCCCAAATACACATATACAAAGTGTGTATCTCTCATGTATTCATCACAATAAGCTAGACATAAAAGACACACTACTGAAGCAGCAAAATAGGTCTTAATTGAGCCTTTATGTGATGGCTCAAATACCTTAGTATCCTCTGTGTCTTTGTGATCATTGATCACAGCAGGAAAGGGCTTAAAGGAAGAAAATAAGCCTTAGGCACCATGGACATGTACTCTTTACCTTAAAAGTGGAAACAGTAATAACATGGTACTATAAGTACATAGTGTATGACCTGGTGGGTATGTTTGATAATGGATGCAAGATAAAGGAACACGCTCTCATTTACTGGTCTTTTTATGATGATATATTGAAATTTGTTTGCAGACTGTATATTATTTCCTAATACATCCATAAATGTGGTGTTTCTTATTATATCAAAGTGCATTCTGCTGCTGTGAAAACTCCTTCAAGCTGATTTTTCTCTCCATTTCTTGTTCAATTTTTACAACTTCCAGTAAATATAATACAGTACACTTTATTAATTCTTAACATAATAACAATAATAATTCCTTGGTGTGCCTGTCATATGCTGCTGCAGTTAGCAGCTGGTCTATAACACATAGGGATTTGCCTTACAAACATGCCATTAGCTCTCTATGGTGTCTATTCATATAAAGAAAAAAAATAAAAATGTGGAGTTGTTACCCATAGTGACCAATTGTGTTTCATCTTCTATTCTCTCCATAAATGAAACAAGGCATCAGATTGGTCATTGTAGGCAGCAATTCCCCTTTTCTTTCTGCTTTCTTTTTTTCTAATTAATCTTTGTCACTGTGAGGGGAATATATAAAAACTCGAGCAGACAAAATCTGGAGTAGTTGCCCAGGGAAACCAATCAGCTAGAAGAAAGAGAGAAGCGGATTGGTTGCCGTGCACAGTTGCTCCAGATTTTGTCTGCTCAAGTTTTGATAAATTCCACTCTGTGTCTTTATGGCTCTGATGAAAGCGGCGGTGATTCTCTAATGCATTTGTCTGTGGGCTTACCCACATTAGAGACAATTCTAACGAGTTTCTGCTTTCTGCAAAACAGGCAAACTTCATGGCAGTTTAAAAATCCATTCAAGACAATGGATCCAGTTGTCACCAAAACAATGAATATCACTTACCTTATCAAGTCAGGAAACCTTCAAAATGGCACCACAATGCAACAGAAAATGCACTGCAAGGTGTGTTAAAAAACTATACTGCATGCGTTTTCAATCACATTTGGTGTGAACAAGCCCGCAGGCTAGTTTCAGACCAAAGATTCAATAAATAGGTTCACCTTCACTGCCCCATGACTAGTATGCGACACTTCATCACAAAAGATGTTTTGCTTTGTCACAGATTCCCTTCAAGCTATTTGCAGTATCTCTGTAGCAAAATGTCCTTTAGGAAGCTCTCCTTTTCTATGGTTATGGAAATATATATGTGTGTGTGTGTGTGTGTA
>NW_017306493.1:1378703-1382770 GCF_000935625.1 Nanorana parkeri
ATATATATATATATATATATACACTGAATATACTGTATATATTTATAAAACATGTATTTCCAATGCTTCTGCCCATACACTAACGTATTTGATGTAACAAGAAAGTTGAATCCCTTTACAAGCTTACCCTTGGTAGGTCTGCTATAGTCAAAGTTAAAGCTGAGCTCCAGGCAAAAATAATAAAAACCCCAACAGTGAATGCAACTATATATGTAAAAAAAATCATATTATTTTTAAACGCGCTAGTGTAGATTCATGAATTTGGTTTGATTTCAGTTTTTTTGTAATCCTCTGTACAGCAGATCTCAAATTGGGAGAGGGAGAGGCAGCACTTGGGGCCAATTAGTTGTCTTGTATGCGAGTGTGTTTACAAGGAACATGCTGACAGGAAAAGAGAGGAAGAATGATTTCACCTGTATGCTGCTGCCTCTTCACTGTCCAATGACAGACTGGGGGTGGGAGGTGACTTAAACGTGTTGCCTAACTGCAGTAGAGACATGTAAGTCCGGCTGTGCTCTCTGGCCAGTCCACGGGTAGGCAACCTTAGCTCTACAGCTTTGGCGAAATTACAAATCACATCACGCCTGGGGCCCTGGGCTAGGCTGTGTAAATTTCTGGACTGAATGGAGAAGAAATACATATCATAACAAAAGAAAGAAATGGTTCCCAACGTATTACTAAAAATACAAAAGTGTATTTATTAGATAATTAAAAAATGCACTATAGTATAGCAAAAACAATTATAGAAAAACAAATATAAAGACCAAATCTAAATAAAACATTTCTTTTGTTATGTTATTTGCTCTATAAGGTTCTGTGTTAGTATATATTTCATTTGCATATTTTTATTGGAGGGGTTTTACTCTAACAACAATTTAGGAAATACATATCCTTTGTCAAAACAGCTCCCATATGTGTATTTCAACAGTGTGTTTAAATGTTTGGCTGGAGTTCAGCTATAAACATTTCAAAGGGTGTCTAATACTATGTAATGCATACTGATCACTTTCACTGGGGTATGTCTTGTTATCAGCCCTAAAACAATGAAATACAAACTAAAACACATGAATGCATATGTATAGCATGCTCATTATATTGATTACATCAAAGGGTAAATATTTTTCTGGCAAATCCTGAACAAGTTTCACGTTTTAGGCTTTCACCATTCATGCTCCAGTAACATCACACAACTAAGCAGTAGGATCTTTGTTCACACATGGGTGGCCAAACTGGATGGAATCCAGCTGTTCCGCTCTCAGAATGACTGGCCATCATGGGCTTGATAATGAGGTCAGCAAAGGATCCCAAATCCATGCCGGATTATGGTACCATTGAGTTTAAGAATATTATTATTGGCATTACTGGCATTTTATCAATACACATGCTGCAATATTGAGCTGCTTCTATATATCAGCTGTGTGTGTGGTCATTCGAATTTCATTCTCAGTATTTCTTGCCTTTGACTTTATATGAACATTTAATTACTACGCTGAATAACTATCCTTTTCTCCGTATCCCACTGCCCCTCTCACCTAATCAATCTGTGTCTGTATAGCAGCAATTCAATCAACGTCATCCTAGGGATTCAATTGCATTTTGCCTGTAAACTGCTAGTTAGGGAAATTTGCAAAGAGAAATCTCTAATTGTTTATAGAGTCATTACTACATACAAAAACGTTCATTGCAAGGCTTTTGATAAATGGGAAGATTTTGGCAAGATTTGACAAAAGTTAGGTGACTACTACTTAAATAATTAAGGAATTCAAAAGACAGAGCAGCATTCTAGTTACAAAATCGATCAATGATGACAAGTATATTAGAACACGTCATGTGGTTTTCCAACTTAGTGAATATTATCCTTTGCAGATGATTGTTTGAGAAAGTGAGTGGACTGTGTTATCATTCCAAATTATAATTTAGCACATGGGGCAGTAACAGTCTACAGTCTTCTACTGATCAAAGCTCAAACGATTACAGAAAATGACCCATTATCCTAAAACCAAATGAGTTACATAAAATTATCGTAAAAAAGCATCAATTTCATTCACTCCCTTTCTGCCAGTAATATATGCTGAACAATAAAGGAATTGTTGTCGGTCTTCTCAATAATTGTCTAGTCAATGGCCAACCTAAGAATGAATAAACACGTTAAGTGTGAGGTGGCAGATCCAGTAGAAACAGTCATAGAAAACTCAGCAAACTTTGCTAATTCTTAGCAAGCATTAACTAACTATTAACTAACTAACTGCTAAAGCTATATACTGGCATTTGCTAAGAGTAAGCCTCCCCATTATCCGGTATCTACCAATCCCCATGGGTGCCTGATAACTGGGAGTTTACTGTACCAGTTTTTTTTAAGATCACAATAATGCCCCATTTACAGTACTGTGTTTTGTGAACATGCGTTTCATTGTGCCATTTCATTACCACAACGCACAGCAACACTTGCTACTTGCATTCTGAATGGCACCCCAACGTATATCCTGCCGATGTAGTTGTGCTGTACCACAGCATGCGGCAATGCACTAATTAGCATTGTGGAAACATTACCAAAAGAGGTGCATTTCTGGGCTGTTGAGGTGCATTGCCAGCCTATTCATTTTGAATGGGCTGCCCAAAACAGTGCATGTTAACACACTTGTTTACCATAAAGCACCTCAACGATTATGTGTGAACCTACACTAAAGAAGATCTGAAGTGTAATAACATACCCCTAATACCTTGATACCGAGCATGAAAAAAAAATCCTTGAAGAATTTCCAGTTTTGGAAAATAAACCGATATTGGATCCCAAGAGAACTGGTCACATAATATCTGTTGGAAGATCAGCTATTCTGAATTCTGAACCTTCACTTCAGCAGAGATTACATAATCAAACACTTAGGCATTTGGACATGCAGCTGGATAATTTGACATATCACAGCAGCTCAAAGACAGATATTTAGGGGTTCTTTATTGTATGTGACCATAGGGCAAGGGGATGGACAGGAGGAGTTATTATTTGTTACAAATGATTATTATTATTAGTTATTTGTTACATATGATTATCATTATCATTATTATTATTAGATATTGGTTACAAATTATTATTATTACTGTTCTAAGGATATATGTGATTCTGCTGCAGTTGCTGCCTAAACATATTAGATCTTCTCTAAGCTTGCTTGCCATTGTATAAATATGGCTATTCATACACAGGAAGGGTACTGAAGAATCTGTAACTTTTCAGCTATTAAACATATGCTACCATTATCTTTTAATAAAAGGGAAGGATGATGGAATAATTGCCAATATTTTCCATCTTGCTGGAAAATCTGTTTAATCAAGAATTATATTTGCCTCATTGAAGGCAACCTATCAGCATTTCAGGATTGTCGAAAGTACTTTTTAAATCAGTTGAATTGCTCGCAAACATCAGACAGAGCATGATCTGCCCATCAACAAGACATTTATAGAAAGGTGAGCAGTGTGCCAGCTTTTGCTTTTGACTTATAATGTAGCATTATATTGTGAGTGAATGAATAATAGGTTGCAAAGATTTCATAGAGTGATATAGGAAATCTTCAGTACTGATTTAGGACTTGCTACTGTTCGCTCCGTATTCCATAACCCACCCAATTATTGTCACTGAGGCACAAATCATATTGTTTCTGGCTCCTCATCTCTCACTAATCTACTGGTACTCTCTTTTAGCACACTGGAACATATTGGTCAGAAACTCTCAGAATAACCGAATCCCGAAGGGCTGTTTGAGTTGGAAGCAGAAACTGTGGCAGCAACAGAAGTGATCAGTAATCCTTATAGATCAAAGATGTGTAAGGTCAACTTCTGCATTTTGTACAGTTTGTTTATATCTCAAACTCCCCAAGTAACTGATACCTCTTTTGGAGCCTCAGTATCCATCTGGTTTTTCTATTTCTCCAAACCTACGTTAAATTCACAGTATTGTTTAATACATAACTATGATTAGCTATACTTTCTATAGTATTCAGAATATGAGTAAACCCTTCCTCCAATATGTGATATAATTTGATATGTATATATATCTATATATATATATATATATA
>NW_017306493.1:1383365-1394711 GCF_000935625.1 Nanorana parkeri
TATATATATATATATATATATATCTATATCTATATATATATATAGATATATATATGTGTGTAATAGAATCTATTTACCACATATACAAACCTGTATATAAGCTGCTATTCGGTAAACATCTCTGTTACATCTGATCCACTGTCAATACCCTGTCACTATCTATTCTTTTTCCTCCTGCAGTATTCTATGTAAAAAAACATAGCTCCCTGAATAGAAGAAAATGTGAAGAAGCTATCATTTCCACCTATTAGATTTTTGTACTGGCAGCTTGAAAGGGATTGAGCCAGCTCTTGTGGGTCAGTGTGAAAATGCATATGGTAAACAGTAAAACTGTCACTTTAAAGTCTACCCTATTAGCGTTTATTGCCAGGCTTGACCTTCTGAAATTAATCATAAGAGTAAGGGGACAAGGGACTGACTTTTATTCCATGTGTCTAAATGATACTGCTGCTAAAAGCAAGCTATTTAATAAGAAAAGCTTATGAAAAATAATGGTTCCCATTTAAGATAGCCTATGATCACAATAAGAATTTTTAATAAATGGCCAATCTGCCCAAATTCTTCCATTAAGCATGCAGAGTTTTGAACCCTGAACATGTGTAAAACAAGAAAAAACAGGTGCACTTTTCTACAAATTTCAAACAATCCTTTTAGTAAATATGTGAACATTTAGGCTCATTCACACCATAACATTGTGCTAAAGGCACAATATCTGTGCCTTTAGCGCACGCTATAGCACAGTGCAATGCACTTCATGCTTGCTGCGCTGGTGCATTGTGTTGCTCTTTATTCTGAATGGCACCCATGTCTGCATATGCATTTAAATGGGCTGAATGTGAATTTAAATAATTTATTATCCCTATTTTTGAGTATATCTGTACCTAGATGAAGGACAACCTTACTAAAAATTGTTATTTAAGTTTTAATTGGGCATCATTGTATTGAATTAACTACAGATTGTACTGTACATAAAGTCCACCAGCAGGAACTAAATTCCTAACCCCAACCGACTACGGAAGCCAAATGGCAGAGTCACACACCCTGGTAGATTCTCCATAATGCGAAATAAACAATAATTGAGAGTGACAGCTTCGTTATGTCCTTGTGGGAGAGTGCGCAGACACAAACTGCTGTGGGAAGGGCTTGTGGGAAGGGTCTTTGGAGTCTTCAAGAGGTATGCAAGATTGGTGGGTGATTTACACAATGATGCCACTGAAATATATCAACTTTAAGTTCATGATGACCTTTAATGTTGTATACTTTACAATATTTACCAGGATTCCTGTGTATGCTTTTTACCTTCCCTCAGTGATCATCTGTATATAATACCTTCAATATCATTATTCCTATAGCCCCTTATAACTGACAGATGTATTTTCTTTGACAAGTTATGTGAATGTTAGTCTGTGTCTCTCATTTTCTCTATTCGGGAAATAATTAAAGTATCCATCATCCTGTATACAAATTAACTTTATTTTCCTTGTCCTGTACACACAGGATCAATGTCCTCTATATCCTCTATATATATAAATGACCCCCAGTATCCATCTGTTTCTGGGTATAACTGAATCCCCTTTATCTCTGAAAGTTTGTATTTTCTTTGGCCTGTGAACCTTATATTCTTCCCAGTATACCTGGTCAGTGCACACCTGAGCTCCCATGTGTATTCCAACCTCAGTATTTCTCTGGACCTCTGCAGATTTCCCTGAGTACATTTGGGCATGTTTCCCTATAGATATGCCCAAAACAGTATGGGGTCTATTAATTAATCTTCTACCCAAACATATGCTGGGCGAATGCTATTCACATGGCATTCTCACCACTAGATGGAGCCATAGAGTATAACTTTCTATGCTCCTCAGTTCCAAGCAGTGGTCAGAATGGCATTCGCCCAGAGGATTCATACATAAACCCCATACTGTATGGCTGGACAGAAGATTTATTCCCTAAACGCAGAATGGCCTACTTTCATTTGCCAATAATCTCATAGTATGCCACAAACGTATCTCTGCCAACCAAAATTGAATTGATTATCAGTATGCTAATGAGTGGTTCTCAACCATATCATTATTAACTATTAATTTTTTTATAGCAAGAAACCCCCTGCCTTCATATACTTACTTGAAGATACTCAGAGATAACCGTTAGTCTACTATGCGTCATATAACAACCCCACCCCCCATCTCTCTCTCTCTAAGCCCCATTAACACCTAAGCATTTTGTCTTGTGTTTCCCCAAGTGGGGCAACACTCAACATGAAGAATCCCATCATTTTCAATGGTGCTCATTCACACCTGAGCATTGTGTCCCTTGTAGCCCTAAAGACTTTAATGAGATTGCTTGAAAAGCGCCTGCAAAAACATGCATAACACACGTTTTTGGTGCAGTTTTACACCTAACAACCATCTCATTCTTTAAGTAATTTACCTTCTATTGGCTAAAACGCTTAACAAAAAGTGTAAAAACACCTTAAAAAAAAGTGTAAACAAAACGCACAAAAAAGCACTTCGAAATTGTCTCATCTTGGGTGTGAATAGCCTCCAAAACCAACCCTATGTGTAGTTGTACAGCACAACTATTATATAGCACAACACCATATCTATGTGTACATCTGGAAGTCCATGGCAAGCATTGCGTCTTTGTGTACATCTGAATCCCTCAATAACAAACCCAATTTCTCTTTTTAGATCTAAATTCTCATAAATCTGTGTGAGCATGCCTACACATAACCCTGTGCCCCCATGTACATCTCCATAACTAGCATTGTGTACACACACAAGCCCTGTTTAATTAATCCTGTCCTGCATACATCTGAGCCTCTCTAACCTTGTGTCTTTATGTGTATCTTAAGATCCATACCCAATTATCAGTGTGTTTATCTAACCCTCTATAATTAACACAGTCTGTATTTCTGAACCTTCCTATAACTAGGAAGGTATATTAAACCCGCATAACTACCGCTATGCACCCATGTACATTTAGAACCTCTAAAGATAGCCTGGGTAACTTCATTTTACAATCTGATACGATCTCTCTACAATCTCCTTTAAACTGACCTTACAGCATGCAACTTGATTTTTTAATGTCCTTTGGACCTACCAACACCTATGTATTGCAAAGGCCTGCCTCATTGGGTACTAATTGAATGGATTGCTTAGGTAGGCCCTTACACAAAAGTGTTTATACAGAGATTATGCAACCAGATCACAACATATATGAACAACTTTAGTGCAAGGCCTATCTACCTACACAATCCCCTGTGCATCTTAATAACTGACCCTGTATCTTGGTCTACAGCTGGGCCTCTGTAGTTTGGGCTTTATCTCCATGCGTATATGAACCATCACAATGTGCCTCTGCGTACCTATGAATCTTCCCAGCTTTAATATAAGATTAGCCGCCCAACAATACATGTGCCCTTATGCGAATTTCTATACCCATCCCCCAGAAACCAATTTCTTGGCTTCCCAGAATAATAAAATTGCACACGGCTTGTCTACTAGCTAAACCAATGTCAGTATGATTCAGTATCTGAACCTCTTCTGCTGTCATTGACTCTGCATATATATGTGTACCATTTTCCATATCTCTGCTCCTCTGCATACATGGAAGCCCTCCATCCCTTTCTCTCTGTAATTATACCTGAACCTTCCCACTCTTCTTCTGTGTTTGAGCCTCCATCTATGAATTTGACTTTGTGTGTGTGTGATTATCCCTCATACCAGAGACAGTCATTTTTTTATTTCCATGCACTGAACGTTTCCTGAACATTCAGTCCATTCTTCATACCCCCTTTGACTCCTATATATGCCAGATAGATCTGTTCCTGCATGTGCATTGTCTGTGCAGTGTGCTTGCACTCTATCTACTACTCATCCCATTTTCTCTTCATTGCCTGATTCTTATACTAAACGTGAGCTCCTCCTCTCCCCTTTGTATCATTTTATCTCTGTAATTCTTATATATATTGCCATTTGCATGAACCCTTTCTCTGTCTCCATCCACCTGTCCCATTGGCTGTGTGTAGCCATCAGAAAGGTGCTTATTATCCTCCTCCTATGATGAGGGTATCAGTCAATCACAGACATACAACAGCTCTGTGATGTCACAGTCGTTACAGGACAGGTGTGAAGGACTGTCAGGCCGCTACTGGTCTCTATCTGAGTGTCTCTCTCTCCGCTCTGCCCCCCTCCTTCCCTGTCCTGGGTTTACCCACAAATATCTGTAATATTAAATGAACCTGAAGCCGCTAGCTGCAATCTAATGCATCAACATATTTCACTATTACATATGTATTGACACCAGTACAAGAATAAATACATATAAAATAGACAGTGGACCCCTACTGCATAGTCTGTTTATATTGTTTACGTTTCATATTTGCATTAAAACATAATGCAAATATCAAGATGTTGCCATGTATCTGCAACTAAAAAATATGTGATATTAATGCAAAACACTATGACACACAAATGAAATGAATGCATGGCTGTGTACAAATAAATAAATGTCCAGAAGTATATGCATGAGTGTATATATATATATATGTGTGTGTGTGTGTGCATACGCAGAAACATATACGTTTGTAATTAGAAATAGAGGTAGTGCTCCATGTAACTGTAAATGGGTGGAATTATATATATGTCAATTTCTATACATCCATTTACTCCCCTCAATCAATTGCCTTCTGACCCACAAGCCACAAAATGAGAGAAAGAGGGAGAGAGATGGAGAGAGAGAGAGAGAGAGAGAGACGAAAAGAGAGAGAGGAAAAAAAAACAGGAATAGATTGTAAAATCAATGCTACTTACAGCTTAGCTGGTGCGAGAGGATAAAGCTGTGTCTGAGGGATGCTGAGGAGGCGGTCTCTCCCTCTCTCTCTCTCCCTCTCTCTTTCTCGCTCTCTCTCTCGGGCTTTCTTGCTCCCCCCTTTACAGAAGGAAGATGAAGACTAGGAAAAAATAAATCAATGTCTTTGTGGTGTGAGGTACTTTCTCTGTGTGGACAGGGCTTTTCCTATTGATTTACAGTCTCCGAGACACCTCTCCCTCTCCCCCTCTCTCTCCCAGATCCATTCACAGACAGCTCCTCTCTCTCTCTCTCTCCAGCACAATGGAATAATCAATACGCACAGACACACACACACATACGCACACACACTCACACAACACAGTGCTGGGAGACTGAGCAGGTGCAAACAGAAGCAGTCTGAGAGAGAGAGATGCTGCTTCCTACCTCTGGACATAAGGGGGAGGTGGCGGAGGGACAGTTTAAAGGACAGCAGAGGTGTCAAAGCAAGCTCAGGCACTTCCACACTCTATGTAATGTAGAATGACTGAAGAAAAAAAAAGAGGATGCTGAGCTGCTTCCAGCATCAACCCATTGAGGAATGATGCAGACACAGGAAGCGAGGGGCATATTTCCATAATCATATAACCAATCAAGAAAAGCACACTCTCCCTACAGTATGGCGTTCAAACTAGACCCTTAGGAGCGCACGGTCCTTACTAAACGTCCAAATCTACCTCGCTGAAATAGTTATTGAACCAGCACTGCTGTCTACACCACTAAGCTGTAATCAATGACATATTGAACAAATACAAAGAAAAAAATATGAACTTAGGACTTGCTTAGCAGCTATAAATAATGGACAGTATTGTTCGCACCGCTATACATGCAGGGAATAAGGACAATTATTGCAAAGTATGCTGCCTGAAAGAACACGTGGCCAATAGTCATGTCCTTTTAGAAATTAATATGATTACTACTGGGAATATTAGCCAATTAGTTCACAAATCCTTTAACAAAAAGGGCCTAAGCTGTTGATGCAGGCACAATGTAAGAAATAACATCTAATACAGATCCAATAGTAAAATCCAGTGACTAAATGAAGATGGGGCTGCACAAGCTGGCTTCCTCATAGAATCTAGCCATAAAGCCACCTTGACTGGATAAAGATTTAGTCACTTCAAGTTTAAAATGGGACTAAACTCAAGAGGTAAACCTTAAAAATGCATTTAAGTACCTCAACTATTACCAAAAATGTATCATATTTGTGTATCAGTCAGCTATAGATCGTCAAATCAACTCTGAATTGGTGCTGACAGTGTCCTTCCTTCTGGAGGGGGGCTACTTTTGTTCTCCATGATTCCTGTGTGTGTTGCAAAGTAGCCACCACTCCAAGCTCACTCCCATGAAGGACTACAATCTTAATAGAAATGAGTAAACTAACATGAGATTGTATTCCATCACAGGAGTGAGCTTGGAGCGGTGACTACTTTACAACACACACAGGGACCATGGGGAAGAAAAGTAGCCCCCCTCCAGAAGGAAGAACAGTGTCGGCACCAATTCAGAGATGATTTGAGGATTTACAGCCGAGTGATACACAAATAAGATACATTTTTGGTAATACGTAAATGTATTTTTAAGGTTTAACTCATGAGTTTAGTGCCATTTTAAGACAACAGATAGGGGTTTGAAGCTGAGTGGTCATACATTAAACTAGGGGTAGGCAGCCTTGGCACCCCAGCTGTGGTGAAACAACAGTCCCATGAGGCTTTGCAGGACTCAGACAGCCACAGGCATGGCTCCCCGAGGCATAGGCATGATGGGACTTGTATTTGTACCACAGCTGGAGTGCCAAGGTTGCCTACCCCTGCACTAAACTGTATTTTCACACTCGTGACTACAAGCAGAAAGAACATTACACCACTTTATCTTCAGGAGTTCAAAGGCTTCCTTTCACTGAGTAGGGAATGCAGCCCAAAGCCAAAGAACTAGGTGCACAAGTAGAGAAGCCACATACCTACATGCCTTTATAATGAAGATAGAAAATAGAGTTCAGGCTATTATTCATACTTATATAATGAACACATGCATATGTCTGTTGGGAGGCAATTGGTATATTAAAAGGAATATATCAAAATTAATGTACAGAGTTTGTATAAATATTCTTAATGATGTTCAATTACAAAAATGAAAAGCAGACTTAAATTTTAAAAGGAATAATAGTAACCAAATACTAGCCTGTCACCCACAATGGTAGTCTCTTTCCAATTGACCCACCAATATCCTGGTTCTGCTATGGCTCAGAGCATGTTCTGTGGAAACACTGACTGGCCAATCAGTTTCTCTGCCTCAGCCTACAGAATTCAAACTCTGTTGAGGCAGAGAGCAAAAAGTTGTAGGGAATGAGCAGGCCATTTGAGCCTCAAGGTAGGAGGAAAGCAAGAGAAGAAAGTGGACTGAAATTAAGGTTTTGACATGAGATCCATCCCAACTGCTTTGTTTTGTTTACAGAGGTCAGTAGCTAAAGCTGAAATTACATCCACATCTGAATGAGTCAGAAAAGGGACTCTTCTACCCTCACTCCATGCTGTGCATGATTCCACATTGAGTTCAATTAAAGTGTATGTAGAAAACCTAAAAATACTCTGCATAACCTTTGTCATGGGTACACACAAAAAAACAATAAAAAATATATATCAATATTGATTTAAAACTTAATATGACCAAAAAGCATTACAGTTTCCTTATAATGGATAAGCACCTGTCAAAAAACAGTTATATAAAATGTGCTGTTTACAGGCTTGACTGACTTGATGTCTATGTGTTTATTAGTGGGTAGTCATAAAACAAGTTATACACACAGCCAAGACAGGTTCCATGGTGTATCCTAAGGCAATGTAAACCTGTTGAACAGATCCTACCTGGTCATTATCAGGATATTCTTACAGAGAGCATTCTTCCCTTGTTTTTACTTTCTGGGCTAGTCATTCTCTGTGTAGAACACAGCTCCTTCTCTGCAAACATTAAGGTAAAGTTTTATTATCTTTTCTTGTTCAGCTACCAAATATAACACTAATGCTAAGACTTTAATCAAACACGCATGCACTTTATAACTGCCTCTGCCTGTATTGGGAGCTCACTCATTGGAGCTCACATTCCTATAGGAACATCTACCCTTAAAGGAAAACTGTAGAAAGAGATGCACATAGGTTGTCAGTGTTGACCCCCCTCTAGAAATGTTAGCTGACCGGCACGCTGATCCTCTGGTCCCATTGTTTTTTGAGTAACTGGCCTCGAAGAATTAGGCAAATTAGAGGTTCCCTTTTTACTGACTGCATACCTGTTCTTGATCAATGAATTAGAAAGTACTAAAACAAGAGGATCTGAATGAAAGCCAAGCAACTAGCATTTTCATAAGGAGGTCAACAATCATAGCATATTTATTTCTCCCATGACAGGAGCTCTTTAATTATTATTCTTTTTTTTGTTTTTTAAATATCCATAACTTTTTTAATGTTATCTTTGCAATGGTCCTTTCTTTGAAGTAACCTGAAATGTCAATTTTATCCAATGTATGCCATATCAGAGATTATTCTAAAATTACATAAAGGCATACTGTGCTCTCATCTCGCCCCAATCTTATGGTGTTCATCGCACACTTGGGCAGGCAATGGCTTTGTATTTCTTCTGCAGGTACAGGAATGTTGGTTGTCCACTCCTACACTAAAGTGTTTTATACAGATTTTATAAAGCAAACAGTAACATACATAGTGCACAATCAAATATGAAAGTTATTTTGGACATAGACACTTTTGAGATCTGTTTTTGATGGTTCTTGCTGCACTTTCTAGCTATACAGAAAAACCGCAGATGAATTAATAGGCTATTCAATCTAGCATTGAGCTTTACAGTAATCTTCAAGAAAACTTTAGTCAAGCTTTTTTATGTTTAAGAGTACAAGCAGTCGAAGAACTGTATGTGCCAATGTTCATGACTGAAAATAGCAATCAAATATCTGGCTTTTTAAACCTAATCAGATAGCTAGCTATTGTCAGATGTATGATGTACATTTATGTGCCCATGCTGATACCATGAGTTCACTTCAGGTAGTAACTTTCCATAACTCAATCTAAATACTGTAAGGGTATTTTGGGATGGGGGGGATCATGTGAAATTACCCTTTCCTTGCAGCATTTTATCCATCCACTCTTGAAGCACCTATGTGCGCCTCGGCTAAGTGTAAAACCATGGATTGTCCTGATATTCTTGCTTTTTTACACAGCCTCCACTTAGAAGGGCATTGACCTGTAAGTGGGACTCTCTCCTAAGAACATTTTGTCCCCACTTACCTGAGCTTGCAATAAATGCAGGTCCAGTCCTTGTATGCATTTCCAACTCTTTAATACAAACTAGAAGATGAAGGAGGACAGCAAAAGGAGGAATACCCAAATCTCTTCCAGGGTTTCTACAGCTTTTTTGACTAGCAGTCACTGGCTGGAGAACACAGCTACCTATGGAGCAATGCAGCCACAAAACAGGAGGCTCTTCTGTTACTCTGTTCCAGATCACTGACTCGAGCACAGGACACAGCCTTCTTCTGCAGGCATACAGCCTGTTCCTTTAGGCACACAACCTGCAAGAGGGACTAACCTTCTAGACCTGGGCTTCAGCCCTAGGGCCTCCTAACAGGCACATAGCCTGCTCATAGGGGTGCTATATATATATATATATATATACACACACACACATTTACAGTATAATCTGTCTAATAAACACACATTTTCCACAGACAATCCCACCCCCCATTCTCACATCATTGCTTTTTCTGTACTCTACCTTGGGGCCACCCACCCATAAACAGGCAAATTGTTCTCCAAGAATGACCAAAAGTGAGAAATAACCAAAGTTACCATCAAAAACCTGCAACTCCTACCTTGCCGACGTGGGTGAGTACTGCCTGTGCTGCATGCACACTGCAGTAATTGTTACCTTTTCTCTAATTCCTCTCTTAAAAATTGTTGTGATAAGATATCAGTCACCAACTCATAACCCATAATTGATGATTAGGAGCAGTAAAGCAGGACCATTCTGTTGCACTACAAAATAGGAATTAGACCTTGAGTATGTAATGAACAAATATGGGTGCCTCCATTCACATAAATGTTAGGTTATATTAAAAAATTTGCATGCATTGAAAATATAATTTTTACATCCAGCTGATCTCGTCTGCATGTATACCTAAAATAATAATGAAAAGTCCCAATAATGAGGCAGCCTAAGGTTGTTGCTTGAGGCGGCATCACCTGAGGCAGCATCACTTTGGGTCAATCTGGGGGCGGCAGCCAGAGCAGCATGGCTGCTTTGCTGCATAATGTTTCGAGTGTGCCTGCTGCCCCCTTTCCGGTCAGAGTGTCCCAGGCTGCTAGGAGCCCGTCAGGGGAATGTATAAGGGCCATACACCTCTATCCGCCCAGCTCATAGCAACCTGGGACGATCTTGCCCACACCCTGCTGAGCTCCTGACAACCAGTGAGCTGGGCAGGACATCAGGGAAGAACTGGAGACACAGCACCCCCTTCCCAGGTTAGCATGCAGCACAGCACCATGCCCACCCATGACGCCTCAGGTGGCGAAAAGGCTAGGAACACCCCTGCCTGTATATCATCTTTTAGTTCATATATGTTAGTCATATTTATGGTTTTATCTATTTGGGGTCCATCGCATGCCTTTGGGGTCAGGGGGGTGGTACACTTTTGTCTCTAGTAATATTCTGTTTACTACTGTTTTCTTTTACCTGTTCAAAAGTGCAAAAATGACCTGTCGATTCTACCAGAAAACTACACACAATTGGTTGCCTCGAATTACCATTTTTATCTATAGCTATGAAGCACAGAAAGGTCATCTCTGGCCCAAGCTTATAATAGGGAGACAACAGCAATGGAATTATGTATTATGTAAGTTATCTAACCTGTCTGAACCTCATCCAGAGGATGCTGCTAGGTCATTACACCATGAGCCAATGCAAGTGGCTGCATTTCTAGACTGTCATCTTAGGTCGGTGAGTACCTGACAGGGAACCCACCCTCTGTAGTTGGTTGGACCAATAAGGACCCCTTTATTTAAGAATAGTAAGAGGGTATGGTCGGCCAAAACTCAGTTTTTTTTTTTTTTTTTACTATAGTCTCCAGTTCCCTCAAAGACTATCCATACACGGTTCAATATTCTGAGGTTTTTCATAATGGCTGACTGCAAAGAGATAACAGCTAGTAACACCAGAAGTGCATGTTATCTGTTTTAGGGCCTGTTCACACGACGTCCGTTTTGTGTGCTGACCTGATCCGTACGCTGCTGCACTCAAAATGCATCCCAATGTATCCCTATGTGTTTTATGGGCTCCAGTTCTCACGTGCGCAGTCCGTTCAGCTTACACAACAGAAAAATACTGCATGTCACATTTTGTACGGTCAGGATACGCAAACGCGTCAAAAACGCACTGCGCTGCAGCTAACATACTAACAGCCCCACTCCAGCAAAAAAAAAAACTTTTTTTCTTTTT
>NW_017306493.1:1394752-1406487 GCF_000935625.1 Nanorana parkeri
TCAGTTTTTTTTTTTTTTTTTACTATAGTCTCCAGTTCCCTCAAAGACTATCCATACACGGTTCAATATTCTGAGGTTTTTCATAATGGCTGACTGCAAAGAGATAACAGCTAGTAACACCAGAAGTGCATGTTATCTGTTTTAGGGCCTGTTCACACGACGTCCGTTTTGTGTGCTGACCTGATCCGTACGCTGCTGCACTCAAAATGCATCCCAATGTATCCCTATGTGTTTTATGGGCTCCAGTTCTCACGTGCGCAGTCCGTTCAGCTTACACAACAGAAAAATACTGCATGTCACATTTTGTACGGTCAGGATACGCAAACGCGTCAAAAACGCACTGCGCTGCAGCTAACATACTAACAGCCCCACTCCAGCAAAAAAAAAAACTTTTTTTTTTTTTGCTGGAACGCATCAAAAACGCGCCCAAAACGCACTGCATCAGCAGCACCGCGTCTGCTGATCCTGACCTGATCAGGACCTGAAACTCATGTGAACAGGCCCTTAGACATGTTGAAATTTTTTGCAAAACAACACACAATTGTACAAGAAAAAAAAAACAATCCCTTCACTGCTTGCCACGGCCAGATTTTAGCCAAAAATGGCAAGGAGGATAGGTGGATTTCTCAGTGTTTGTTTTCTTAGTAAATGATCTGTCCATCTATCTATCTATCTAGCCAAGCATTTTCCATGGTTAAAAAACTAATTTTTATTATAAATATAACTTGGTGACTTATTTGTGTCTTGCTGCTATTTCATTGTTCAGACTGGGGGCAGGGAGGTGATTCTGCTCTATTCCTTAACTACTACAGAATGTTGAGAGTAGGAAGTATCCCTTGAAATATTTTCCACAAATTTTCTAGGGTGCATCTCCCATGCCCTGCTTCTCTCGCCCTGCCACCGCTATACCTGGCAAATGCCAGCGGGGACTTGTTTCACAGGAGCGGCTGGAAAATTAGACTTGCAGTTAGTCTGCAAGTATAGGGCCCCTTTCACATGGTCCGTACACGGATCCCCAGCTAAAAGGATCGGATGTCATCTTGCAATGGAGGAAAAAAAATGAAATTACCTGACCCATGTTGGTCTATGGAGAATCGGATGTAGACGGACTTGTGTCCATTGACATCAGATTGCCCCCTGCAATCTGGCAGGATCAGGTCTGGCAAAATAGAAGTCTGATCTGTTTGTTTTTCTGGACCTGGCCAGAGTCAGGGGTAATCGGATGTAAATGGATGCCCACCAGTTTAGATCCTACTGCCCATAGACTAACGGTGGCTTCTGATCAGGTCCGCTTGAAAAACTGACAGGAGGACCTGATTGGAAAACCCATGTAAAATGCCTCTATTGCTTTACCCAGTGCTACGCAAAACAACTGAGTAACATCACTTTTATTACATAATTACAGGAACACAGGCAGCAAAATACAATTCAAATACTGTATGTGTAAAAATAGACCCTAGTTAACTTTTGTTATGCTGCCACCATAATCACACACTTACGTGACTGCAGTTGCATACAACACAAATAA
Organism: Nanorana parkeri; assembly: GCF_000935625.1. NCBI lineage: Eukaryota > Metazoa > Chordata > Amphibia > Anura > Dicroglossidae > Nanorana > Nanorana parkeri. The sequence continues at coordinate 1,396,281 of NW_017306493.1, forward strand.
TAAAATTGTATTACATTTGGTAAAACATAACAGCAAACTGTGGGTAAAAAGCACCCTAACCTTTAACATAGATATGCATAATAAAATGAATTCAGGCCCCATTCACACTTGCTAATGGCATGAATCCCACGGAGGAACCAGGCTGCGAATGGGAGGCGCTGTACAATACAATGACAGCTGTTCACAGGTCTTTTACATGTAATTGCACATACTGCGATTACCTGCGGACAACCGCACCTAGACGCAGACTGTTTGGGCCTAGGTGCGATCAGCTGCAGGTATTCATAGTATGTGCAATTACAGCCGAATGCCTGTGAATGTCTGCAGGTGGTGGCAGTTGTATAATACACTGCCTCCTACCCGCAGAATTCATTGGACCCATACAATTCATCCTAATTTGTCAAGAGGGCCTTGTATAATACTGTTAATATAACTAACCATAATGGCGTATTCACACCAGAGCATTGCACTAATCGCATGTTACCACGTGTTTAGCACATTCTATTGCACAATGCACATATAATGCAGTACTGTGTGCGAGGTGCATTGCGTTGCCATTCATTTCAATGGCATCCCAGCACAGCTCTCGAAATGGGTTGCAGTGAGAAAAAAGTAGTATATGCACCATTTTTTTTCACAATGAACAGTGTTGGGCTGCAATGCGGGCGCCAGGAGGTGTGTTGGGGTGCCATTGAAATGAATGGCAATGCAATTCAGCTAGCGCATAGTACCACATGCTGGGTGCACTGTGGGATACTGTGCGCCAAACGCACAGTAACATGCAACTGCTGCAATGTTCTGGTGTGAATGGGCCCTAAACTCAAAGACACTAAGATGTGTATACAAATCCTGTCTCAGGGTCCCAGGCATGCTTATATAGATTCAGGTTAGTTTTAGTAATAAATATGATGTTTTTTAGTTGTACTGTACGTATGTGTATGGTATTACAGCAATCACCTTGATGGAATATAGTCATTTCTTCAAAATAAAAGAAACAATTAAAAACAGTTATGGTAAAATAAATATTTTTCAATATGACAAACTATAGCTATGCTTTGCTTGAAAGTGTTTTCATTGATACATACTAATTACTGTCTTGAGCAGACGGCTTTCCCCTTTAAATGGCAATTCCCCTGCATGTTTTATGCTTCTTTGCACAGGTGTCTGGTATTTGTAGTTTTAAGCTCGGTCAAAGTCTATAGCCATTTCGGTAGGCGGGAACTGCATATCCCATCATACACTGCTCTACAGGGAAGTCTCTGCCTGAGTCAGCCAAGTGAAGCATTGCAGAAGCATTTCCCTCCCCCAACAAATGAACACACTGCTTTATCCGGGGGCAATGTGCTTTGGCTGCAGCTTTCCTGCATTATGAATTCAGGTTTGAATTATAAATAAACAGGGATGAATTACATAGATGGAGATAGCTGTGTATTGGAGGGGCTGGATACTTGTTTTTCTTATGCTCTATTTGCAGATGGGGTTTTGAAAGGAACAGTGTCATTGAAATGTAAAGGGCAGGTGGATAAAAATAGACATTTAAGAAAATAAATATATTGCAACAGGAAAAAAGATTATCTTCCTTGTAAAATATCAAAAGCGATTTACACTATAGATTTCCTCTAATACAGTCTATACTCCTTAATATAGTTCACGTATTTGTTTTTTATTGGTACATGTAGTGGCTTTAAACGTTTTTAATCACAAGCTCATTAAGCCTCAATTACCCCTAGTGAGGAGGTATCCAATATGTTACACTTAAGCTGGTCATACACTGCTCTATTTTTTTCCTTCAACCCGCGAGCTGAATAAAAAAAAAAAAATAGAACAGATTCCTCTATCAATGCTGTATGAGCATTGATCAAGGAATCCCCACTGTATCTTTTGCATTCTGATAGCAGCCGCTGGCCGCTGTCAGTAGCACCTGAAGATAGCCGGCATTCATTGCCTGCCGCCTCTGTTCGTTCAAAGATTTTCGACTGGCTCCAGAAGAACCGTTCAAAAAGTGACATTAAACCCTCAGATTTTTTAACATAAACCAGTACTGTAATGTGTGCCTTACTGTAATCCATGGTTGTTTCCCTTCTCTTTGCTGCTCTTCCTTTTAAATCCTCATGTCTTCTCATGCTTGGGGAGAACTTCCCTTTGCAGCTCAGTGCCTCTTCCTGTAGGGCTGGCTCAGGTTACAAACCTATACAAACCTATACACAGACACCGTGTATCCATTCCTGAGACAAGGCAGTCTGCTGCAAAACAGAAGTTCTGCCCAGCATGAGAACAGATACAGATTTAAAAGGAAGAGCAGCAAAGAGAAGGGAAACAACCATGGATTACAGTAAGGCACACATTGCAGTATTGTTTTATGTTAAGAAATCTGAGGGTTTAATGTCACTTTAAATAGCCATTATTATTATTATTATACAAGATTTATATAGCACCAACAGTTTGCGCAGCACTTTGCAATATAAGGAAGACATTACAATCACAATAGCCAGTATATGAGAACACCAGACTTCTTCTGCTGTATCCAAAGCTTTCTCTATTTCAGTCATTTATTTCATGTGGGGTTTATTTACACAGGATTATGAACAAAGGCTATTGAAAAAAGACTTGCTACTGCAGGTCCAGAGTAAAGCTACCTATACACATAAAATGTCTTGTCCACTTGATTTTTATTACCATATGAAGTAGGATTGTCATATCATTGGGTTTCAGCATAGATCCTGAACTGAACAGGTTACTGGCTCAGTTGGACTTTTTTGACTGATCACTTAAGTTTGTCCTGTGGCAAGACAGGTGCCAGATGTACACTGTATTGCCAAAAGTATTGGGACACCTGCCTTTACACGCACATGAACTTTAATGGCGTCCCATTCTTAGTCCGTAGGGATCAATATTGAGTTGGCCCACCCTTTGCCACTGTAACAGCTTCAACTCTTCTGGGAAGACCGTCCACAAGGTATAGGAGTGTGTCTATGGGAATGTTTGACCATTCTTCCAGAAGCGCATTTGTGAGGTCAGGTACTGATGTTGGACGAGAAGGCCCTGGCTCAAGTCCCCACTCTAATTCATCCCAAAGGTGTTCTATCGGGTTGAGGTCAGGACTCTGTGCAAGCCAGTCAAGATCCTCCACCCCAAACTCGCTCATCCATGTCTTTATGGACCTTGCTTTGTGCATTGGTGCGCAGTCATATTGGAACAGGAAGGGGCCATCCCCAAACTGTTCCCACAAAGTTGGGAGCATGAAATTGTCCAAAATCTCTTGGTATGCTGATGCCTTAAGAGTTCCCTTCACTGGAACAAAGGAGCCAAGCCAAACTCCTGAAAAACAACCCCACACCATAATCCCACCTCCACCAAACTTTACACTTGGCACAATGCAGTCAGGCAAGTACCGTTCTCCTGGCAACTGCCAAACCCAGACATCAGATTGCCAGACAGAGAAACGTGATTCGTCACTCCAGAGAACATCTCCACTTCTCTATTCTCTAGAGTCCAGTGGCGGCGTCCTTTACACCACTGCATCCGACGCTTTGCATTGCACTTGGTGATGTAAGGCTTGGATGCCGCTGCTCGGTCAAGGAAACCCATTCCATGAAGCTCTCTACGCACTGTTATTGTGCCAGTCTGAAGGCCACAAGAAGTCTGGAGGTCTGTAGCTATTGACTCTGCAGACAGTTGGCGACTTCTGCGCACTGTGTGCTTCAGCATGCGCTGACCCCGCTCTGTCATTTTACGTGGCCTACCACTTCGTGGCTGAGTTGCTGTTGTTTCCAGTTGCTACCACTTTGTTACACTACCACTAACAGTTGACCGTGGAATATTTACTAGCAACGGAATTTCATGGATGGACTTATTGCACAGGTGACAAACTATCACGGTACCAGACTTGAATTCATTTAGTTCCTGAGAGCGACCCATTCTTTCACAAATGTTTGTAGAAGCGTCTGCATGTCTAGGTGCTTGATTTTATACACCTGAATCCAATGATTTGGAGGGGTGTCCCAATACTTTTGGCAATATAGTGTGTCTGCAATTTACACTCAAGTGATAAAAAAAATGTCCATTACTATGTATTGATCCTTTCCAAAAAGGATCATTCAGACTTTTTCGTGACTGCCATCTCCCCTTTACACTACAGGTTATTACTCCTGCCCTCTCCTTATTACTGACCTGATCACCTCCTGCTCATTCTGAACCCACATGCTGAGATAACTTCAAGAACACTGGGGCAACTGCCCTCATATAAATCTCCCCAGAACCTGCCCCTCTGCTATCACCCCCACACCAAACACCCCCCTTCCTCAGACAGCAACCACAATCTATACACTCTAATTTCTGTTTCCAAGAACCACCCCCTTCCCATGTTCCCTCTGGTATGCCCGCTGTATCTGTAATTTGCTCACCGCGGTCTTTTTAACTTCTTAACCTACTTTCTGATAATTAAACCTGACTCTGTCTCTCCTGCTGACTTCTCCCACAGTGGACTCCACTGGATTCACTCATCCAGACCCAGTGGTGGGCTTCCTTGACAGCCTTTGATACAGATAAACAACCACTACTCAAAAAACTTCACCCCCTTGGCCTCTAAAAATTTGCTCTTTTCTGGTTGTCCTGCTACCTATCTAAGCAGTCCAGCGTCAACTACTATTTCATCTCCTCCTCTCCTCTTCCTCTAAGATTCCTCCAAGGCTCTTTCCTTGGATCCCTTCTATTCTTTATCTACACCTCCTCCCTTTGTCAGTTGATAGCCTACCATGGCTTTCATTACTATCTCTATGCAGACGACACCCAAATCTATCTCTGTACTCCTCAGCTCACCCCATCAGTCTCCTTGTGCATCACTAATTTATTAACCAGCATATCAGGTTAATAAATGGATGTCACACCACTTTCTAAAACCCAACCTTTCTAAAATTGATCTCATTATATTCAACCAATCAGTGTCCAACCCCCTCCCTGCCAATCCCTCCACTGGTTTTTGTTAATTGAAATTAATAAAACTGAAAATACTAATAACATACAAAGTCATCCACAATTCTACCCTGAACTACATCACCAACTTAAAATAGTCTGAAAACATCACCCTAAACATCCCTTTCACTCCTCCCAAGTCCTGCTTATCTCTAGTTCACTCATCACCTCTTCTCATAGTCACCTCCAGGACTTCTCCAGAGCATCTCACATCCTCTGGAAATCCCTACCCCAAACTCTACAGCTACGTGCTACTCTGTCTGCCTTCAAGTGATTCCTGAACACTCCATCCCCTCAAAGCTATTACGTTTTGTCTTTCTTTTAGACTGTAAACTCGGAGAGCAGGGCCCTCCCAACCCTCTTGACTTTAACTGTTTTGAAACTGTACTGTGTCCCTTTATTTTGTAAAAGCATTGCCCAAGCTGTTGACACTATATAAATCCTGTATACTTATATGAATAATATATATCACGCCATCACAAATAACTAAAAAATTCAGTTTTATCTATTTTTGTCTTAATACTTTTATATGGAAAAAAGGATAACTACATTAGACAATTTGTGATGATTGGACATGAAACATTTTGGCTTTTATGCATAAGAAAATATGTCAAAGCTTTGATTGAGAAATTGGCACATACCAGTTTACTTCCGTACAGACCTTATAATCATATGTTCCTTGTTACTTCTGTGCTTGTACACAGAGCTCTGGCTCTTTCACAAATCACTTGTGCATCACTGCATCTTCCTGTACATCATACTTTGTTATTTCTTTCCTAGAAATGGCATCTTCGTCACATCTATCTGGGCATATTGAAGTGGAAAGAAAGTTTGTCCCAGGGCCAGAAGTGGAGAAAATCTTGTATGCACTAGGGGCTGAGCTGCTGGAGGAAATCACATTTAGAGACTCTTACTATGATAGCCCAGATCTGCGTCTCACACTTGCTGACTGTTGGTTGCGAAAAAGGGAAAATAGTTGGGAGCTAAAGCACCCACCAAAGCCAGGAGCCAGAGGACTTACTGGAGCTTCCACACAATACTTAGAGCTGACCCAAGAAGATAAAATTATCTGCAAAGTCAGTGAAGTACTGGCTGTACCAAGTCTCCCCAATATTGAAGCGTTTGGCCTGAACGAGTTTGCAAGTTTTGTGACGCGCAGACGCAGGTTCCAGTTGCCTCTGGAGGAAAGCTCAAAGGTTGTGGTTGACCTAGATGAGGCAGATTTTGGTTTTGCAGTAGGTGAAGTGGAAGTGATTGTACAAACACAAGAGGAGGTACAGAATGCATTTCAGAAAGTGGAAGAGATTTGCAAAAAGCTAGGTAAGAACATCACAATAGTCCTGGTACAAAAGTTTTGCAGACTTTATTTTTTTTAAATGATTAATAGCTGCAGAAACAAAATTTATAATATGTTCTTTTAGGAAGTTTGTACATTGGACTCATACATGAAACCTGTAATCCAATACATACTTCCCTAACCCCCGTATTTCACATCTTTCTGCAAAGATCCTGTGAACAATGAGGATCCCAAATCTCTTTTGCACTGTATGTAGTGTCTTCTTGAAAAATTTGGAATCTCCTCGGAAGGGAAGTGATGTCACTCCCTGAAAGTGCATTGCTAAAATTTTACCACTACTATTATGCAGCAATGTTTACAGGGTGAGGAGCCCAGATCTAATACGTGGACCTTGATGCACCATTTTTAAAACATGTAAATTATAATTTTTTGTTTGTCTGAAAGGTTACAATTATGGAAAGAATTACATTACCATTTATTTCTAGGGGTGTAACCAGCAGAAAAAATGTGCTGGTTACTTTTTTTTCCGCGTCACTGCGCAAAGCAGTCCAGTGATCTGAACTGGCTATACAATTTATTCATTTTTCACGGTACCTTTGCTTACCTGCCGTAAAAATAAAAGTTTTAAAATGGAGATAATTGCAAAATTGTGAAGCAGCCCTAAAAGGATAAGACAGAAGTCCCATAAGGATCACTGCAGAAAAATTGTGCAATTTTATTTAAAGCAATTCTGCAGTTACCAAAAAAAAGAAGTGAAAAGAAGCCTCCTGCAAAATAAGACTCCTAACACATCTCCAGTGGATAGCAAGTCCTAACCTCCCTCTACCAGATTTATTGCCTCCAGAAGAATCTTCCAGGTAGTGCAAAAAACTTCTCAACATCTGATAAACTTCCCGGGTGAGTCAAATGTCCTAAGCCGCACAGTGCATAGCAAGGAACCATGCATCTAACAGATTTGGAAGTTTGTAGAATGTTAAAAAGTAGGGTTGCACAGATACCAAATACAGTACTCGGTACAAGTACGAGTACATGTACCGATACTTTTGAGCTCCAAGACTACACTAGAGAAAAATTCAAAAATTAGGATGCAGCTGTCATTTGTAAGGAGCACACGGAGCTCCTGGGATTTGTACATCTCTGTTTTAATGTACGATTTTGTTTTTATAAATATAAATAAAGGGATGCACAGATACCAGTTTTGCAAGTACGAGTACTGGTACTTGCCGAGTACTTACAAATTTTTGTTTATTGTCATGTGACAGTTGTTCGAAAACAATACAGACTAATGATTTCAGGACAGTGGTGGAGAGCCAGAGCCCGGTCCCAGCTACAACCTCTGCAACCCTGGTAGTTCTCATGAAAATGCCAAGTATCTGCACTGGTACTCAAAAAGTATCTGTGCATCCATATTAAAAGGTCTTTAGTGGCCGCAGCTCTTAAAGTGTTTGAAGATCGGACTGAGTGTCCACCAAAGAGGTAAGCATTAAGGGTCCACTTTTGCAAGAAACTTTGTTTCTCATTTTTTCTTCAGATATCAAGTCACTTGATATATATTTCTACAGCTGTGCCACACAGTGTGGTCATTTTTACAGGCATGTCTCCCTATTGGCCACAAAGTGTAATGTCACACTAACCAACAGGTTATTAATCTCTCTGAATTTTAGAGGTACAGGGGTGCTCTGCAAATAAACTATTCATGCATGCAGACACTAAGACCTTCTTCAATAATGATAAATTGACTGGTTTAACTTGGTCTTCAAACTCACAGGTTTCATTTATCTGTGGTATCTGTGGTAAAACAATGACCATTTTGCTCCAGGCCAAAGGCTAGTTCTGGGTAAGCCCTCAAGCACCAGCAATGATATTAGTTCCTCACTTAGTTCTTCTTACACACAGAGCACAGGCCTATGTTTAAAGTAAGACTGTTATAATTGTATCTTAGCAAAAATTACTGAAAGAAGAAGGCACAAACCGCTAGAATCTTGAAAGTCTGCACCTCTGCCCGCTAGAGACTCCAAATTGCAGCTCCAACTTCTTGTTCCAACACATTAAGAGTTTAGGCTCCAACTATCTCTCAAGCAGGATGTTGGAACTGGAATTTAAGGGGATTCCGAGGTGCAGAAGAGCCGCATTTTAAAGTTTTATGGATAAGTACAGGCTATTGGTGCCGGGTTCTTGTGCCAACAGATTGCTCTAAGCATAAACACCCACAGGCACATTTCTGCGTATTTAACTATATGTCTGGACTTCCTCTTACACGAGACACTGACTCCTTGCCCATTCAGGGAAAAGTAACAGTGTCTGTGCAAAGGGCCTTTCCCGGCTCATTATTACTCACCTTGCCAGCACTCCCCAGCTGCTCTTCCTCTGTCACAGCTGGAAATAAAATTCCTAGTGTTGCACACTAGTGGAAGCAGTGACCTCACTCCCTTGGGCATGTGACAATGATCGGGCCCTGCTAGACCCAAGCACTTGGAAGCACTGGGTACCTTCACACTGACATAGTGAAAGGAGCTGCAGGGGAACCCTGGCAAGATGAGTATAAGTGGATCAGGGGGGTCCCTTTGAAATGACACAGTCACTTTGCTTTGAATGAGCAATTGCAAGTGTCTCCTTAAAGCACAACAGGAAAACAACACTAGCACTTGTAGTGGTGTTAATTCCTTCTGAATGACTTTGAATTGCTGTAGGTGAACAACTATCTCAAAAACTAGCATTGATTTAAACTTTTGGAAGTCTACAAATTTAAAGCCTAACTATGGCATTTAAAAATAGTTAAGATTGTCCCTACACCACAGCTGATGAAGAATGAAGTGCTTTTTTTCCAGGGGATGGCATAACATAGAATAATGATTACATTGCTATATGGTCCTGCCACATACGGTGGTCTGGTTCTTTTCTCTCCAGTGCAGGAATGTTATCGGGCACTCCTGCTAGTGGACATGTCCCATCCTGATGATGTGGCAGCTAGTCCTGCACTGTATTGATTGATGGCAGCAAGAGAGGTACCAACAAGACAGGTTGTAGCTCGGCAAGAAGAGCGCCTTTAGGGGACTGGTTCTCACAACCAGAACTGATGGGAAGGAATGTTGCCGGACCATGGATTAAGTTAAGCATTGCTCTGCCTTATTCTATCCCCTAGACGAAACAAGCACTGGATTCTTCATCTGCTGGAGGGACAAAAACATTTTAAGATTTTTTTACCTGGCTAGTTTGGCCTTAGGTAATTACTTTTTTTTTTTAAAGTGTGTTGTTTCAGAAGGTGTATTTTATAGTCTAATAAGAGTAATGCACTTAATTCTTGCAGGTGTTTTCCAGGAATCGGCAGTACAAGGCAAAGTATGCACATATCTTCAACTGAACCGCATTGAACATTACAAGCAGCTGATTGAGGCTCATATAATTTGACCTTTGCAAGATCCACTCTAGAAGCCATGTGTGCACTCCAATAATTTCTGATATGTATTTGTTCTGAGTAGCCTTCCACTAATCACTAAATCTGCCCAAATACAAACAGGGTTATTCACAAAAGGGTGAAGAGTTTAGAGAGGGCAGGAGAAGTGAACAATCTAGGATAACATCGCTGAACTGGAAAGTGAGCTGAATTGGAGAATGTTTCCAAATCAGCCATTTCGGCCTAGATTGTTCATGTCTCCTGCCTTCTCCAAACTAGTCACTCTTTTGTGAATAGCCTTGATAGATGATTGTTTTCTGATCTAGCCACTTATGGTCAGATTGAAAAATGACTGCATGTCTATGGGCAGTCTGAGACCTCTGCAGGTACCTCCTGGCCATAAGATCTAGAGAGTTGGAAATTGACTATGCAAGCTCACTGCTGATGTTCCACCAAGATATGCTTTGTTCATAGATATCCTTAAGCAATATGAGCATGCAAGTCTGTGTTTGAGCACTGAAATTGTAGCTCTGGTCACCCCCCCC
>NW_017306493.1:1406874-1440699 GCF_000935625.1 Nanorana parkeri
TGCTAGTGAGGTTGGCCATCATAATTATGAACCAGCAGTTTAAGAAGGGTGGGACAGAGCCCAGACCTTGGAACTACTTACATAGTGCACACAGAGTCCATTTCCACCTTTTGAAGAGGTATTTTTTTAAAAACATGCCAACAATGTACACTAAGTGTACATGAAGCAGGCATATGCAGCTGATGCAGAAACTTACATTTTTTGTTAGCTTTCCTCTTCATGTCTGCATGGAACTTTCTGCCTCTGAAATGTGTGCTGTGCAAGAAATGTGTGTATTTCCCTCCCCTCCAGTATGGATAGTGTATTGTGTGTAAAGGTAGAGCTGCTGTTTATTGATCCTGTTACAATGGGTGACAGGGAGGGGGGCAGCTGATTACAGTCCGACACCCTGTGTCAGGCTGATTTTCCTGTGGAGAATATTTAGAATTTTTAGGCTTCAGGCCTAATAAAACTTCCAAAATAAAGGAAGAAAACCTGCAATGTGCGCCATGAAAATGTGCACACATAGACATCATCATTGCACCTCTTTATTACCACAATAAATGCTAATCATTTACAAAGGTGGAAATGGACTTTAACTAAAGGTTTGCTTTAATGGCCCCCTCTCGAGCAGCACCTTTTCTTCGCTCATCACGGCTCTGTTCTGCTGTTAGGAGAAATAGAATACCTGGTACTTCTAGGTATGGAGGAACAAATGACTTATTCCTCTTATGCGACAGCACTGTCACCTGGGGACAGGGAGAAGGTCCTCAGTCTTCTGTAAGCTCCAACTAAAGCAAAGCAACTAGGAATATATATATAGTGCTTCCTTTCCTTACTCCCAGCGGTAGAACAGAGGAGCAAAGGAATGGTGAGTATGTGAAGATGGCAAGTTGCGGATTAAAGTAAATTGGTTACTTTGCTCTGCAAGTGTAAAGAACAGGTTTGTGTTAAGGATAGTCAAAGACATTCATTACAGAAACACTAGTCTTTGCTATATTATTTTAAGATACAAATGGGAAAATAATTTTGCCAATGTGTAATGCAATGTTTTAATACCTTCTATATGTACAGGGTACAAGCCATATTTGTGTATCACATATACTTGGTGGTTGTATGGTTGTGCCACAGACCCCAGATGATCCCATTGTATAAGTAGACACAATCTGGACATTAGGACAGATTTTCTGCTTGAGTTTCTGCATATACATGTATGTTTGCTCTTCCCTGGGTTACATGTCAGTGCTATAGAGGCAGGAAGGGGAGGAGCCACCTTGTCAGATTTTAGCTCATCTTGGGGGAACATTTGCAATTTAACAATTTTGTAAACTTGTATAGTCAATTCTACCCCCTCACCCAGGAAAAGTCATTGGGGGAAATCTACGGATGCCATAGATGTACAACTGCCACCCAATCCAACCAAAATTGCCCTGATTGGGCATTGACCATCTCCTTATCGTTGGCCTGTTTAACTGTTCAGCTCTCACACTACAATTCCACCAATCACGTCTGACTCAAACAAGAAGGCTGGCTGAATACAGAAAAATATAGACAGATACTAGAGGAACATTTTACAATCCGGCATAGGAAATATAAATGTGATACTATTCCATGACAAGCAAATAAAAATGCTAAAGTCACAAAACTATACATCTTTCCATTATTTTAAGGTAGCACAAATGTACCTAATAATGAATAGATTAATGTACTGTATTGTGGAGGGGGAAAAAAGAAGAGGAAGAATGACAGCTGATTGATGGGGTACAGGAGGCAGAACAGAAACTGGTGATTGGAGAAGATCACGGCTGTATGTGGAGGGGAGAGAAGAGCTGCAACTCACCATGCAGAAGCAGACCACAGACAGAAAGAGAGAAGAGGTAAAACGTGAGCTGTTCAAGGACTGGGAGAGAGAAAGCAGACCGGAAATTATTATGGATTGGGGAAGAAGTATGAAGAAGAGTATGATGTGATTGGGGACTGAGGAAAGAGGAAGTGGAGGTGTTGCAGCATGGTGGGGGGTACAGAGGAGAAATTATTTTGGCTGGAGAAAGGGGGGGTAGAGAATATGAAGTTGTGTGTTATCATGTATTACATGTATATGATTTTTTTAAAATTATAATTTTGTTTTATTGTTTTTAATAGGGATGCACGGATACCAATTCTAGTATCGGTGCCGATACCGAGTATTTGGACGAGTACTTACCGTATACTTGCCCAAATGCTCCGATACTTACCCCTGATACCGCAACTTCTAGTCAGAAGGAGATTTCCTTTGATTGGCAGTGCTACGAGGGAACATGGAGCCAGCTTCCCAGCCAATCAGGAAGCCAGATGGTGGGTAATGACTTGCCACCCAGCTTCTTGATTGGCCGGGAAGCTGGCTCGATGCTAATTGCCTGTGAAGCTGGCTCCATGCCAGCAGATGTTTTCCGGTATCGGTACTCCGTATCGGCGAGAGCCGAAATATAAATATTGGTACTCCAATCCCTAGTGCATCCCTAGTTTTTAACAAACCTTTATAATGTAAAGCAAAGCCAACAGGTTTACTTATTTAAAGAAGAACTCCAGGGAAAGGAAAAAGGGTTAACTGCAAGGGTTAACTGCTTGTTTTGCCTAGGGGGTTCAGATAAAGCTGTATTACTCACCTGACCCTTGGTCCTGTGGCATTCAGTGCTCGCCTCTCCCCTCCACTCCAGCTATGGAATGTCGCTAGGCATCCTCATATCTATTGCAGGTCAATGGACCTGCATTAGATGTGATGATGTCAGCAGTCCTGAGACCACCAGAGCCCAGGGGAGAAGAGGCTAGCCATGCTGGAGCCAGCGGCATTGAAGATCAGGTGAGTAATACAGCTTAATTTGAGCCCCCACCCCACCCCCCCAAACAAAGCAAGCTCCTAACTCCTTTTCCTATTTTCACCTGGTTATCTTGCCTGTAACACACTGCCTGTCCTAGGTGACAACACCCACTGTACTGTATCTATGGAGCAGAAGTTGTCACCCTAGGACAGGGCACCTGTTTCTCTTCTTCTCCATAACACAGTGGGGTGTTCTGTAGTCCTCAGAGTGCTGGAACATTGATAATTAATAGCAGTCAGCAGCAACAGAGAATACAGAAACTTATGAGATAACAAGATTTCTAGCAGGATCAACAGGTATTTTTTGCACCTATGGAACAGATAAAACAAAACATTTTCAACTTTATTTAACAGACAAAAGGGGACTAAATGAGAAATCATTGTTAGGGTTTACTAACACTTTTTCCCCCCCGTTGCATATACTAGAATTACCTTTACTCTCCAGCAGCTAAAATGGAACAGAAAGTAAAAGCGACATACCAAAGTCCTTCCCGGTTTGTGACACGCTCCCCTTCTTTGCAGGTATTAGTGCTGGTGCTTGGCTGCTCAGGCATCCAAGTCCTCAACTCTATGCAAGCTTCAACCAGAGTGATTTGGAGAATACACAGGGATTTTTCCTCTTTGTTATGGTGGGCAAATGGATCCATGGGGGAAGATGAATATATGCAGAGCCAGCATTAAAGTGAACCTGTTTTTTTTGCCTAGCACAGAGGGGCCAAAGAGCATACTTAAGTGTTAACAGATTCTCTTTATTAGACACCTGACGTTTCCTTTGCAGAGCTGGATAATACACAGGGGAACTTAGGTTCATGAGAATGTCCAGGGGGCCCAAATCTAGCCTTCCTTCTCCTATACACAGGCTATTTTCCCACTTGCCACCTCACAAGGGAAGATGCAATTGTGTCTGGTGTTGTGGAGCAAGGTAGAAGGTGCCCATACACCTTGCAATTATCGTTCGATTTCCAAACGAAAATCGTGTTTCCGTTCGATAATCGGCCAGTTGATGGGAAGTTAATGATCAGAATTACTGTACAACAGGACGAATTTCGTCTACTGGGAAGGCTAGAAAACTTTTTTGAATCGTTTGAAAATCGATGGATTAGGGGCCTTTTTCGTACAAAAAAAAAAATCACAACATGAACACTGCACATGCGCAAACCAAAATCCATACAGTTAATCATCGAAATTTGGTCAGTTAGTATTGCCAACAAACGATAATTGAAATCCACATTGGTCTGTGCATGATGGGCAGTCGCGCGGAAATCGAACGACGGTTTGATGAAGGGACGAAAAATATCTAATCATAATTGTAAGGTGTATGGCCACCTTAATTCAGACATTGTAACAGGGGGACAGGGAATTAGATGCTGGAGCAATATTTGGACCTGATGGCCCAGTTCCAACAGCTCTTCACAAAACAGAGTACCTCCCAAAGGGTAGGGACTCCCAGAAGGAGAAATCCAAGTGAACGAACACAAAACAAAAATGGGGTGCCTTCTCTGTTCTTTTGCTTTTCTTATCAATGTTAATCGAAGGGATAAGGGGACCAAAACAGCTACCTTGCGTAAGGTCCCATTGTGCCTTAATCCATTTTTGCTCCTCTCTGGCTGGATGGATTTTAACAGCATGAGTCAGATAAAACTTCTGAAATAATCCTTGATCCAGACCGGAATCCCAATACGAAAGTGGGTGCTGGTATGACCCGCGGATGGTGCCATGTAAATTACAGAAATATTGAAAGGCACCCGCACTCCCAAGGTCAAACATGCTGGATGTCTTTTATTCAGACGCTAGACAATCATAGTGACGTAGAGCAAAAAAGCAACATTTCGGTTGCAGGGCAGAGAAAGAGATGGTTCGGTCCCTTCATCAAACAAACACAGTGACAACTGCAATAGTGAAACCTTAGATAAAACTTCTGCTCGGAGTTGAAAAGGTTAAGCCAAAAACAGTTGTCAAAACCCCTTTGTACAAAAGGAAGTTGTTTCCAAAATAAGCTTTTATATTATATATATTGGAAGAATAGGTTGTTACAAAAAAAACTCAAAATGTGTATTCACTGAAGATACACTATAGATTCTCTTTAAAACCACTTGCATAAAACATTCATGAATGATTTGGGCAGAATGGATGTAAGTATCACATCGCTGTATTCACGTTTGCATTTGTAACTGACGTCTGGCGGACAACTACCACTAGTGTTGTATTTGGTGAATATAGTCTTTGACTTTCTATACACTCTCTGTGAGGGGGGCTAACTGATTCATGACAAGATCGTTTTAAGTGCAGTCCTGACATCAACTTGATTAATGTCGATGTCTACTAATTGTAACAGATCTCTTCCTTTTGTACATGTGAGGTAACCTACAAAGAAAATCATGTGACGAGCTTTGATGGCTTCCTATATTTTAGTATCAGTGGTGAGTCTTCAACTATGAAAGCTTTTCACACTCCTGTGAAATGCTCAGCACATATGTATACACTGCTAAGTATAAGCATATTGTACCCAGTGTCACTCCATCTCATTTAGTCTCTCCCACACACACTTCCAGTCTCTCCTTCTCACACCCTCCCTCAGTCTCTTTCTCTGCCCTGCATTGATTTCCCGCTTGTGCATATTGACTTTCACTTAGCGCTGATCAGTGTTTAAGTTGTCTGAAATCCGCAGCCTTCTCCCCGCTCAATACCTTCGATCCCTCTCGTTCCTCCTAATAGCCTAACAAGATTGTTCTTCTATGGGAGGTGTGGAGCAAGGTCCAGAACTACTAGTTGTTGATGAAAAAATAGATATTGTTAGTGACTCCGATGAATGGACATCGCTCACTATGATAGAGTTCAGAAAACTACAGTTGAATATACAGGAGTAAACTTCATGCTCAACATCTGTAGAATTAGGATGCCCAATGTATATGTTTAGCTTATTGATAATACCAATGAATGATTATTGTTCCATTAAATTTTTCACTAACTTACACTAAAAAACAATGCTGTATAGCACACGTCATTTGTTAGCTCACTTTTAGTAACTAAATACTTGAACAAGGAATAGTACCCACATATTGAGAGATCCAACTTTTCAAGAGCTACAATCAAAAAAAAAAAAGCCTGCCTACTATTATTACATATGTCAGCGTACACACACTTAAGATTATCTAAACCCCCCAAAAAAAACATGTTGTTGCACATTTTCCTGTAACTTCAAAATGTTTTTCCTTTAAAAAAAAAAACATAACTGGTAATTCCACCAATAGGATGACAGCAATTACTTAGTTTAGCGGAGGTGTTACACTTTTCTGTCCGCTCCAAAGTTGGACTTCGTGAGCAGTCATACCAAAGCATGGAATGCTGGGGAAATCTTGCCACAGTAAAGTTTTGAGACTCAGCTGCTGGGGCATGCACTTGAATACAGAATGTACACAGCTAAGAAATGCACAGGGTTATTCACAAAAGGGTGAAGAGTTTGGAGAAGGCAGGAGAAGTGAACCATCTAGGACAACATAGCTGAACTGGAAAGTGAGCCGAATTGGTGAATTTTTCCAAATCAGCTATGTTGTCCTAGATTGTTCACTTCTCCTGCCTTTTCCAAACCCTTCACCCTTTAATAAATAAACCTGCTAGTTCTCCTCTGGAAAAAACATGGGGACCTGGTTTCCTTACAGCAACTACAAAATTAAGGCTAGCCATACACATATCTCTAAATCAGCCCCCTGAACATCGTGGAAGAAGGAATCTGCATTGCTGTCTATTGTACCTGCAGCTGCCTGAATACTTGAACAGTGGCTGCATCTGACTGGATGCAGTCACTGTTTGACCAACAATTTTCTAATAATGTAAGCATGCATTCTCTGCAGCCACTGACAAATGGAACCTGGGAGTAAGGAATCGGTCTATATAAAGGATGCAGCTTGATGGTGCTTATCTCTATTTTGTAAGATTAAGGACTCATTCACACGAGAAACCGCCATCACGTACAGCTGCGTGCACGGCCATATCGGGCAGCTCCGGGGAAGGACAGGGGCTGCGTGTGATTAGTACACAGCCCCTGTCCTTCTCTATGGGGCTACGCGGGTGTACGCCGCCCTGCGCTTACCCCAAGTGCAGGTCTGTACGGGTGCCCCAGCTCGGACAAAGACAGGATCCATCCTGTCAGCGTACCAGTACGGACACCCGGGCGGAGCGTAGGGCGGTGTACAGTCGCCTAGTCCCATACAGAAAGGACAGGGGCTGCGTACTAATCACGTGCAGCACCTGTCCTTCCCGGGAGCTGCCTGACACGGCCGTACACGCAGCACGGAGCTGTACGTGCCGGCCGTTTCTCATGTGAATGAGGCCTTAAAAGGTATAAGTATACACTGAGTGGCCAGTTTATTATGACCACCTGACGTTTGTATGCTAATTAGCTATAATTTCGCGCTGAAGTTGCTAAGGAATATCTACAAACAAATGTAAAAAAGCAAAAACCGTAACGTTTAAATGACCTTTTAAGCAGTCTAGTAGTTGCTGCATATACATGGGATAATATTGACTCCACCACAGGAAACTCATAATGCCCACATACAGTGGGTGGTACAAAGCAATATAACTGTTCAAAAAGATATCTATTCTAATTATTAGAGCAGACAAGAATAACCTGCGACCTGAAAGTGAAATGTACTGGTTTTAAAATCCTTTACTGCAATAGTTTCATTTGCCATACCATTCTTTAAAAAAAGTGCAATCTCTTAAAACATATCAGTCTCTGCCTTTTCCTTATCCATCGCTATGCTGCTGAAACAACTTTTCAAGCATTTATTATAGGTATTTATATAGCGCTGCCAATTTACGCAGCACTTTACATAGTTGCACATTCACATCATTCCCTACCCTCTAAGAGCTTACAATCTAAGGTCCCTATCTCACATACATACATAAGGGGCCAACTTAGAGAGGAGCCAATTAACCTACCATCATGTCTTTGGAGTGTGGGAGGAAACCGGAGTACCCAGAGGAAACCCACATAAGCAGAGGGAGAACATGCAAACTCCTTGCAGATAGTGATCTGGCCGGGATTTGAACCAGGGACCCCCAGTGCAGCAAGGCAGAAGCGCTAACCACTACGCCACAAGTGACTGAACTGCATTTACTCAAAATGAACTGCTGTATGGTAATCTAAATATAAATGCTAACCTGCTAGTTTGTATTATCTGAGCTTACTTTTCTTACAATTGTATAACTATCCATAGGGTGTTGCTCTGAGTTTAGTAACATAATTATCTTCCAGTGGAGAGGACATCAGTCCCACCAAGTTCACAAGAAATTGCTCACACAGCTATATATTCCTTTAGATGCCTTCAAAAGGCAGGAAAGTGGAAAAGTGTAGAGTAGATTGTCCTGGAAATGATTCAAAGGGATAAAAGGTGCAAAGAGGACTAAATTAACTTTATGTGAGGATTTCTGATAGTGAAGATTTGGAAATGACAAACATATTCGTAGTTGAACTACACAATATATGCTTCTCCTTGTTGCAGAAAGGATTGCACTTTTTTGTCACTACCAAGTCTGACTCCATGTAAATTGAAATTGATTTATCTAAAGGTATTAGAAAGATAAATTCAGCTAGTTTGTTTTCAGCAACCAAGACAGATGAAATGAAATGGATATATGGTATGGTTGATCAATCAATAAAGAGATCTAGTCAAGATATAAGATCATCAGGTCTTGGTCCCTATTAAACCAATCTGTATAAGGAGAAAGAAACCTAAAGTATTTGTATGATATAGCACATAGAGATGTTCAGAAAGGTGAATTGATTGCCAAAAGTCAAAGATTTGTAGGAAAGGAGTCTAAAATGAACCTCCAGTTGACGCCGGGCAGCGCGTTGGATATTTTCCTGCGACAAAACACTAGAGATATCAAAGCATTGATTTATCATTCTTTGTGATAATTTAAACTACCACAGGGAAACAGGCTTTGAAGTAGTTAAAAATAGAAGAGATCTGATCTGCAAACCTGCAGATAAAGGAGAAAATCTTGTGATCACATCCTGAGATTAGAATAAAAGCGAAGCTCTGCATCAGCTTAATGACCTTTAGGCAATGTCTACAGGCACTACAATTCACTATCAATGCCAGCTTTGATTAATATTAAGATCAGGAAGTAAGGTTATCATTCTAGAAAACAAAGGTGTGCATGCTGAATTTGCTAAATTAAAATGGTATGGCTTTTTATTTTTTTTTAAATCCATAAGAATCGTATTCACCCCCCTGCACAGTCTATCATATTGAGTACAGGCTCTCTTACAGAGTCCCTTTCATGTCACCTCAATCATATCCTTTAGAAGACACCGTCTTATCTTTCTGACACTAGTGATGTTTTACAAAGATTAGAAGGTTTTCGTATTTTATTTGATGATACGATTGCTACTACAGATATTGTAAAGTCTTTATAGTACAACCCCCCTAGTTGGGTTAGAGCAGGGGTGCCCACAATTTTTGTGTTAAGATCTACTTTTCAAATGACGAGCTACATGAGATCTACCAACGAAAAAACCTCCCACGCGCTCCTTCTCTCTCGCTCTCCTAACTATCTCTCCTCGCTCTCCCTCCTGGCTGCCTCTCCTTGCTCTCTCTCCTCTTTCTCCTGGCTGTCTCTCCACTCTCTCCTGGCTGCCTCTCCTCTCTCTCCTGGCTGTCTCTCCTTGCTCTCTAAAGTCGCTGCTCCGCAATTTTACAGAACACCGGAAAGCTAGACCTCGTACTTCTCCTCCGTTTGTGCTCAGCCCTCCACCCTAAAGTCGCTGCTCTCATGCTGTCGGCCTCTGCCTAAATGTGTCAAACGCAGCAGACGGGGAGGGGTTAAACAGACCGTAGGAGGGTTCTCGGGATAGTGAGCCAACTTACAATCGTGATCTACCAGCATCCGCTTTGTGAGCTACTGGTAGATCACGATCTACCTAATGGGCACCCCTGGGTTAGAGGAAGTCACTTTTTGAGGAGAGAAAGGGGAGGATGATGATGTGATTTCTTTGATTGCCTGTACTTTATTCTTATCCACATTGTATTTGTGAAGGCAATAGGTCTTCAGTAGCACCTGCCTACGCCAATATATTTATTGTAACAAGGGAGGAATGTTTTATTTATAGTTTGGACCATCTGTCTCAGGTATATTAAGAGCAAGGTATGTGGATGATGTATTCGTAGTATTGCTGGGGAATATCAAAATATGCAGTTTACAACGGAATAGTGGGGTCAGGAAGTTCCCTTTTTGGAGCTCAGGATCTTTATTTAAAGATTGGTTTGTTTACCAAGAGTTATTGTACATCTATGGCTACAAACTCTCTTTTGTATTACTAGAAATTACAAACTTCCACATACTTAAAGATCCAGACTATGTAGTCAATTTGTGTGCTTTCAATGCTCTGGAAGAATACTTTCATTGTCAAGTGTGCAAATAGATTAAGCTTTTCCATGCAGGGGGCTTTAATCTGAGTAAATGACATTTACAAGATAGCATCCGTGTTAGACAAAATCCATTTGGTTAGAGAAAGTACAATTTCTCCCACCTGCAATGATCCACGTCTGTTTTTAAAGTAGCCACTGCTCCAAGCTCACTCCTGTCATAGGCTACAATTTCACATTTATGGGAGTGAGCTTGGCGTGGTGACTACTTAACAACACACACAGGGACCATGGGGAACAAAAGTAGCCACCCTCCAGAAGGAAGGACAGTGTCAGCACCAATTCAGAGATGATTTGAGGATCTACAGCTGAGTGATATACAAAGATACATTTTTGTTAATATTTAAGGTACTTGAATGTATTTTTAAGGTTTAACTCCTGAGTTTAGTCTCATTTTAAACTTGAAGTGACAATCTTCATCCAGGCCAGGTGGCTTTATGGCTGGATTCTATGAGGTAGCCGGCTTGTGCAGGCCCATCTTCATTTAGTCACTGGAGTTTACTATTGGATCTGTATTACATGTTATTTCTTACATCTCCCTTTACTTCCTAGAACATGTGACAGTGCACATCATGTGATGGGGAACAAAATGCCTTCCCTTCCAGATCTCATGAGACTTTCCAGGTTACACATGAGATTTGCCAGGAAGGCACTGGTGATGTAGCCTTTCAAGAATGCATTTGTGAGGCCAGTGGTAAATCATCAGTGCCTCAATCAACCAGAACGTGGAAAAACAGTAAAAGTACATAAAAGCATATAACGAATGTAAGATGATTTCATATCAGCATGAAAAGCTGCTTGCTGATGTGATTTTTAGTGAAAGTGTCTGCTTTAATGCTCACTAATTGACCTGGAGAAAGCATGTGCATATGACCAGTCATCTCAAAAAAGGGGGCAATAGCAGTCAGGTTTTCCGATAAATTCATGTGAAGGTTTGACCTTCCCTGATGTACATCCTGCAGTAACATTCAAGGTGGTGGGAGAAACCATGGCATGTGAAAGGGAAGCAGGTATTCCACAGAACTTGAACTGAGTGGTTTCTTCAAGCACCTTTGGCTAGTCAGTATGCTAGGCTGGGAAATGCTAGGTGTAGCTATATTCAACCCAATGCAATGAAGGAGCACTTGCAACCATAGTTCATGTTATCCCACAAAATTGGTTAGAGGTAGAGATCTCTGCAAAGTTAGCAAATAATAAGGAGTGGTTAACTGCACATATGGACCATGGCCAGAACCAAGATAAGCAGATGTCTTGCAGCCGTTGGATGAGACATCTGTCTGCTTTTAAAGTGTCTATTTCCACCCAAGCTCATCTTGTCAAATAGGTGAACCACCAAACAATAGAGCTTGGACTTATTTTGAAGAAAGCACACTGCATTCCCCATGCATTCTAATGTGACTGTAGTGAGCATTCTGGTAATTGGATTAGCTACGGATTGTTCTAGCCCTGCTCACTTCAAAACTGGTTAGACATGCAGTAAACGAACAATGACTGCACTAATCCTAGTCTAACACATAAGAGAAAGGCAATGTCCCTGGTGTGTTTCTTATTTTACTTGTGTACCTTGACCCAAATATTAAACCCCAATAAAAACTTACCCATTAGCTTTTGTATATAATCACCTTATATATGTGAAAAGCCAACAAAACTAAATGTTCTACAATGGCTGTGTTGCAACTGTAAATTGTATTTTAGACTTCTATACTGCTCAAAACATTATCTGATAAACTGCTTTTCAAAGAATCCTCCAGAAAGGTTCAAATGAGAGAGTTGGTTCCACCGACCTGTAGAAAACACAAGACTAAAAGAGTTTAAAAGGGCTTCAAGAAGCCAGTAGCCCGGGTGCTTTACAAGAAGACTAACAAAAAACAGAAAATACCAAATAATGTAGGGTGGGAGCTAACCTCCCTGGAGGATTCTTGGAAAAGGAGTTGTCCGGTAATAATTCAGGTTTTCCCATAATCATCCTCCAGGACGGTTAACATGAGATAATAAGCAACATGTTGCCTAGGGTGGGGCAACTGATTAAAGCACCAAATATCTAGACTTCTAAGATGGCATCAGATGAGGCCTGAACATCCACCTAGAAAAACCTGGAGAATGTGAAAAATGAAGACCAGGCGGTAGGCCTAAAAATCTGAGCGACAGAAGCCTGATGCTGAAAAGCTAATAAGGCATGTGCCCTGGCAGAAAGGAGGGCCGTCCTTGAGACTATAAGCATGAGGAATGGCCTGCTTGAGCTGAGAAATGGTGGAATGGTAAGCTGGGTCATTCTTATGGGGACCATCAAAAACAGAGTAAGTCTTCCTGTAGGAGGCAGTGGCTGTAAGATCAGCTTCTCACCGCCTGATCTACATATGGAAACGGAGGGAGTTTTCTACCTGATAACCGATGATCTGGTTGAGGTGAAACTTTGTAGGTTTTGTAAATATCCCTAATTGTGAATGCCCTGAGGGTGTAGAAAGGCTAGAATTGTGGCTAGCAGCAGGCCTAGCTTCTTGGTGAATACCCAAGGTGCTGAGAAATGGCCAGAAGGCAGGGTCACAAACTGAACGAACAATGGAACCACAGCCAAGCCTAGGAATCGATAATGCTAGACATAAAGTCTAGGCCTTGATGAAAGGTGGTCATGAAACCATTCCACCACAGGTACAGAGGCAAAGCTATCCTGCTCCAGAAGACCCACCAGGGCTGTGTGTAGATCTAGAAAACTGCATGTGGAAACAGGCAGGTTTGAAGAGAAAACCAGAGAGTGGGACTGGAACAAAATACTAGCGAGGAACGCCTGGAAATAACCTCCTGTATCTGAGATGTTGGTTATCCAAGTGTCCGCAAAAACTAACAGACGGCCCATCCTTTGAAAAGTGGGGGCACCCCCTAATGCAGAGAAAGATTTATCTGAGGGACCAGGGAACTTGTAAATCCAGGGTCTGCGGATGTACTGGAAGGCAGACTTAGCTTATGAAGTTGGGGCCTGGCTGAAAAAAAAAAAAAAGGACACTTGTCCTCCAACAGGGAGTAAGTCTTCTCAGAGTAAGCCCTAAGTTTTTCCTGCTAGGGAAGAGTATTCTTGTCCCCAGTAACATCCTTGAAGGGCACTCCAAAGGGATGTTGTCCCATTAGATAGATTGTGATCTACCAGTAGCTCTCAAAGCTGATGCTGGTAGATCAGGAAGGGTGTGAATGGCGGCTCCTTTATTCCATTTGGGTACATTTATTTAGCTGTGCGCACATGATTACCTATTAGCCTGTGTCTGCTGAGCCAAGCTCCCCGGCACCTTTCTGGTGGATACTGGTGGTTGAAGTGCTATGCATTACATCAAAGAATATTACACAGCCTGTTGCACTGCTTGCAAAATACAGCAAGATGAGCCAGGAGAGAGCACGAGGAGAGACAGCCAGGGGAGAGAGCACGAGGAGAGAAAATAAGGAATGAGCCAGGAGAGACAGCCAGGAGGATAAGCAAGGAGACAGCGCAAGGGAGGTTTTCTTTCGTTGGTAGATCTCATGTAGCTCGTCATTTGAAAAGTAGATCTCAAAACACAAAAAATTGTGGGCACCCCTGTGCTAAAGTAAGTGCTTTTTGCATGCAGGTTCCACAGCCCAATACTTAATTCAAAGAGTTCACCTCATGTTTACTGATAGGAGTCTCCCATCTCGTTTGCCAGATGGACCTCCTAACAACCCTACTAAACTGTAGTTCTAGGCCAGTGGTGCCGAACCTTGGCACTCCAGCTGTGCCAAAACTACAAATCCCAACATGCATCCGCCTCTGGGAGTTATGTCTGTGGCTGTCAGAGCCTTGCAATGCCTCATGGGACTTGTAGTTCCAAAACAGCTGGAGTGCCAAGGTTCGCCACCACTGCTCTAGACTGTGGGCAAGGGCACCAGAAGCTCGGTAATCAAGGTATCAAGTCCCTTTGTGACCAGCTCCCTCCTAATGGCCTTAGGCCAGTCAGCCAGCGTTTGATAGGCTAATGTCAAGGCCAAGACAGGTTGCACTGCAGGGCCTGTTAGAGAGAACCATGTTCTAGAAAAGGCTTTCTGTCATTTGCCAAAAGGGTTCTTAAGGACAGGTGACTCCTCCACTGTAATGGTGAACACTCCTAATGGGATACTGCCAGATCCACAGAGGGGGCAGTCTTCTAATCAACAAAGCCCTCCCCCAACAAGGACAGGTTATAGATGCTTGGGAGGGGCAAGGAACTTGTCAGGGTTCTTCCAATCTATACAGAAAGACTGCACCCAGCGGGTGCACCAGAAAGATCTTGGGAGCCTTAACGGAGCGAAGACTGGGAACAGCACTGGTAGAAGCTACACGCTGATCATCAAGTTAAAATGTTGCCTTGTCAACATGGCATACAGGAATTCCTTGATAAATATCATTCTAAAATACAGAAAAGTGCTGCTGCCTGTCTATCTCTGGAGAATACTGCAAAAAAAAAAAAATATATGCCCCCCACAAAGGGAAGCGATAGAGAAATAGGCTCACTGACCATTAAAACAAAGTATTTGCCCAGCTCTGCAGATCCTGCAACCTTATCTGCATACATTTTGCAGCTCATGTCAAAGCCATCAGATCGATAGAGAAAAATACAGAGGCTCCGATCCATGCAGTTAAACGAAGGAGACAGCACCCTCACTGTCCTCCTTCAAGCGCTATCCAGAAGGACTATGAAAATAACATTCTAACCGCATGATGCGCAGACATTATCGTGGCACATCTGGGCCTATTGACATCTATGCATTGTGGTAACTCACCGTAAAAGGCCTTTTGCCAAGTTGAGGTAATACAGTGCACTGCACCTCAGCACACCATAATGCACATACTATGTGTTTCGGGTGCTGCATAAGAAATAATGGTGTATGTTTAATTGTATTGCGATGCATTGGTCAAATGAATGAGCCGCCTTAACACAATGCACCATTACCACGCATTTGTTAAAGCAACGCGGCAAACAAAATGTCCCTACTACCCTCTACAGCTGCAGTCACAATGCAGTAATTCATCCTTAAGTTGATAATTATTATTTTTTTTTTTTTCCCCCTCTTTGCCAAACTGTAATGTAAACAGAGTAGGTACACAGGAAGAGGGGAAAGAGCAGAATGCAGACACGTGACTTTAATAACTTCACTGGATCTCTTGTGAATGTTGATGATTAATTGCTTCAGTGGGTCTACAGCTATAGTGCTCCATGAGGGCTTCTTTTCAAGCTTATTTACTACTCATTGACAATAGGTAGATAGTTAAATGTACATAGGCTGGTCAGAGTTGAGCTTTAAACTCAGAGGAGGTGATATTGGTACTGCACTGTTTGCCCATTTGACAATCCCCTATAGATTGTGTTATCCGTACTTCATGAATAGACCTCAATCTCAGTCTACAAAACACAGAACAGTTTATTTCTGACATTACCATTAGTTTTTTGATTTCACTTGCAGCTTTAAGTTTGCTCTTAAAAGCATAAGTAAAAAAAACACAAAACCTATATTGAAGAGTAACCTGTTAAGAGTTGTTCTCAAAATGTTTACTTTGCCATATTTGTAAATCTAATGCCATCAATGACTGAAGGCAACATTTTCACATTTCAAATAAAGTATGTTGGAGGCACTGCCTCCGTTTGTAAAATAATGTTCTGCTTAGCATTTGTTAATGTAATTCTTACTCCTAGCTGGAACTAATCATTAAAATTAAGGACAGCTAGTACATGTCTCATTTTCTCTAAAAAGACAGGTTCACTCTAAAAAAAATATTCTGGGAGCAAACTCTGAAAAAACTTTGACACCTTTTCCTCACTTATTCCCATACAGGAGTCCTGTTTGCATTTAGTTATTGCACTCATATCTGGAATCCATGAGACCATGATGTTGAAAATTGCAGTAGCTGGAGCGGTCCTTCCACGGCATCTGCAAGCGGACTACATATTCCACAATAGAAGGCTGAAGACGGATCATGTATTGACAGACAAGTAAAAATCTTCTGTAACCAGAGTTTCTCACAAATAAAGACAATATATGTTCTTGTTGGCCAGTCACAATCTACACAGTGGTCCTGTTTTAGCGACGTTTCTTGAAGCCTGTAAAGAGTGTAGGGAAAGTAAGTCACTTGTACAGCTGTCACGCTGAGAATAATCACATCAATAGATGACAAATGCATCATTATGTACAGGGGTCAACATTTTCAAGTCCTGAGCTACTAGCCAGGCCTTAAGAGTTACTCGCCACCAGTTGCCCACCTAACCCCTACCATCAGCCCCTAAACACACCCTCTTAAATAATCTTATCAATGAGACTGTTACACGGTTTATGCAGAATAAAGTTACAAGAATAAATATTAACAACTTTAACAATATTACCATAAAGCTCCCTGCCCCCACATATAAAATAATACACCCCCAATTTCCACTCGCCTGCACTGCATTTCCACTCGCTAAATGCGAGCAGGCGAGTGGAAATTTTGAGCCCTGATTATGTACATATAGTAGTAATAAAAATTAAACATACTGCACCTACAAGGACAAGCAAGGGAAGTTACCTTTCTTTTTTCCTTTCTTTGATTTTTTGATTCTTGGTTTCTTGGCTGATGGGATTAGGTCCTATATCAAAAAGACATTAGAAGAGCTATTAACGCATTTAATGCAACAAACAAGAATTGATATTTATAGGGAAAGAGGGAACAACTTAAATCACCTATCCTTTAAATTGCTTTTAAGGCACCATAGACATATAGAACTATTTACACTGTTTAGTCGATAATAACGGCAATCTTAAGGGGTACGTTTGTTTTTCCTCAACAATAAAGAGCATCAATATAAAAATACACACAATTACTCTAACTGTGCCTATTGTTTGGTGACACACTGTATATTTATTCCACAACATTAAATGCCAATACTCAGTCCTTCATTGGCACCAAGAACTCTGCGTGCTTAATTCATCTCACCTCTGTCCTTGCATCTCCTCCAGTGAGAGCACTGATGTCAGTGAAGTGTGTGAGAGAATTGAGCTGGGAGGTCATGGCAAGTGTTCTCTTCTTACGAGCCTTTTCTTTTCTAGTCAGATTCAGTCGTACCATCATGGATTCTTCGTAACGTGTGCTTTGAAAAGGAAATTGATACATCTAAGAATATTGTTTATGGGAGTTTTGATATAGGCAAAAAGCGAAATCTTCAATGCCAACTATGTGCGCAGGCAGTACTCTCCATAAACCACTCACCGGTGCTGCTCCTCTTTTTCATGTTGCATCATATGATAAGCTCGGCCCTCTCTGATCTCTTCTGGGGCATCAGTGTACTGTTCTTTCAATTCTCGAATCACAGAACTGCTCAGAGCTCGTTTCTTGGCCCTGTCTAAGATCCTGCGCTCCCGCTCTGCTTCTGTGTCATCTGCAAGATGGTTTTGAGTCAGGGTACAAAGAAACTAGTTTGCCAGGGTTACGTGAAAGCCATGCATCATCTGTGTTTCTTACCATAATGCACTGGTGCAAGTCGCGGGGGCACATATTTTCTCCCCTTGCTCTGGGATTTCTTCCCTGCCCCAGCCCCACCTTCATCTTCATCCTTTCCTGATTCTTCCTGATCAGACTCCTCCAACTGGTGTTTTGGGCAAAGGGGAAACAAAAGACAATGGCTAAAATATTATGAACTGAAGAGAGCAGGGAGCATCATGGCATGTTACAGGAGTCTTAACCTCACCTTGCTCATTAAGTTCTGAGGATTGGGTTTGAAACGTAACGGATCATTCTCACCGAGGCTCCCAGTCACAGCAGCTCTCACCATCTTATCGATTTGGTATTTTAGTTTTTGATCAATGGGACGCATTTTCTCCAACACCTACAAAATACACAAGCCTCTAAAAGCCTTTTCTGAACGTACTCAGTAAAATACTGAACGGCATGCAATTTGGTTGGAAATGCAAAGCTGCCAATTGTTAAAATGCTATAAAAGTAGAATTCCACAGCAAGCATACAGAGACTTGTTCTTGGCACTTTAAAATTCACTAAGAAGAATCAAAGCTTGCAACAGACCCATCAATGACCAGTCCATACGTCCTTCCTGTGGCTGTTACCAACTTGATATTGGTAGCAGCCTAGTCACAGTAAATCTAATGTCACCACTTCTATTCGAAGATGCCGTCATCCATCAGTGATCAACTGACCAAGGGATGTTGCAAAAGCTCTGCTAGGTCATTAAAAACGGTCTCCCTCTGCCCCTTAAAGAGATATATGGACTGCTACAACGTGTCTAAAGTTAGGGATGCACCAATACCGGTTTTTCAGTAACGAGTACAGATTTTTCCCCCCCCCCCGGTACTCGCCGATACCGAATACTGATAACGGAAGTCCCATTAAGGAAGCCAGGCAGTGTGTAATGTCTCACCACCTAGCTTCCCGATTACCCGGGAAACGTGTAAAGACTCGTCACCCGGCTTCATGATTAGCAGGGAAGCCGTCTCCATGATCCCTCGTCACCGGGTGACGAGGGAACAGGAAGCCGGCTAACTGGCCGATCAGAAAGCCGTGGGGGGCGGGTAATGACTCACCATCCGGCTTCCTTTAAGAATACACCTAAACATGCATTTGTATCTCCATTCCACAGGGATGCGGCCATTTATATTAGTCCCACTCCGATTAAAAGCAACACCCATTACAGGTTATAAAAGTATGGTGCTTAAATTCGTCAAGCCTCTTTTTCCACTTCAAGTGTTACTAAAGTCAAACTGTTTTTAGGCTATTTTAAATGCTGATTAAATCACTTACAATGGATGCTGCTCCTTGATGATTAAAAGTTTCATCTTCCTGCAGAATCAGCTGAATGCCTGAGCACTGACCCTTATATCCTTTTTTAGGGTGCCTCCTTTCCATTGCAAGGTCCTATGGAGCCACCCTTGTGTCTGCTGGTAAGCTGTGTGTCTCCAGAAACATGCAGACACAACAAGGTAAGTTTCTACCCTCTCCCCTGCTTCTCCAAGCTAATAGGTGGACAACTGCAAGAGACTGTGCTCCCCCATGTGATCTTGCACTGGACAGTTTGAACTGAACAGTTTGAACGTCTTTAAGAAAAGTCCAGTTGCCTTGACTTATTTTTTACAGATATACTTGTACTGGACAGGAAGTTCAGGGAAGCCGAGCTGAGAGAGTTGGTGCCAGCTGATTGGAAACATGTCAGTAATTGCTTGGGCAGAAATGTTAAGAAATACTTTGCTGGAAATTGTTTTGTTTTAACTGAAATCATTATTGAAAAAGAATGATTACTTTTAGCTTTTAAGGGGAGAATAAAATATCCTTTTTTGCTATATTCCTAGAATGCAATCATTTCTGAAGGTTTGAAAAAAATCTTTGCTGTGTAGTGCAGCGTGCCTAACCATTAACATAACCATAACACATTCAAAATGATATCGCAACAACAAACTTCTTCAAGCCATGCAAGTAATTTAAACTAAAAGGTTGTTTTTTTAAAGTGGATGCCCCTCCACTTGGCGCCCATGTGACAGAACAAGAAAACGTATCATGTAAGCACTCACTGTGCGCATTTCCACCAGTCTCATGATGGCTGGATTCTCATTCAGGGATCTCCCATGAGTCTTCTCCATTATAAGGTATGCAAGATCCTGCATGTACATCACCAGCAACTGATCTTTTAATTCCAGGAAACTCAGACCCTGCAAAAGGACCACAAAAGTCACAACTCTTCCTATAGTCACAATTAGGGAACATTGTAAATGATTTTCCGTATTGCCCATAACAAATAGATTACAGCTAACATTTTCTACTGAAGGCAAATGCTGTGCTATGGCTAACTCCTCCTCATTCTGTTTTAATATGCAAGGCCTTTTACACCAAATCAGGAGATAACCTATTTCCAGTATTGTTGGGAGTTTTTTTCTTTGTACCAAGTGCATTGGCAAGACATGTGAACGCACAAACTATCACTATATGTACGACATGGCACTATGGGAAATTTCATAATCTGGTTTGACATTTTAGCAGAAGTAGTACAAAGAGCTTTCTGTCTCCAAGCTTCCCAAAGAAAGATTTTTGGACGAAACACTAAATCTTATCTTACTGACATTTTCTTCAACTTATTTTATACATGTATAAAACACTTTCTTCTCTCTCACTTTTTCTGTTGGGTATGTTCCATTGCGGATCTTCTCCGTTAGACTCTGCACATGTGCCGTGACAGCAGTGACCTGTAATAGCAACAAATGGTATAAAGCATAAACCTAAAGGATGGAAGCCTGTAGAAAAGATTCAGTATGAAAAATTAGAAATATTGTTGCCATACAAGTATATTACCTGCTGATGCAATGTGCTAATCAAGGTATTTGTTGTGGATAAATCCCTGGAAACAATATCCTAGGAAAAAAAGAAAAAAAATAAGCACCATGTTCTGTGCAAAATTCAGTAGGGGGAATTTATCAAAACTGGAGCAGACAGATCTGGAGCAGTTGTCCATGGCAACCAATCATCTTCTCTCTTCAGTTTGTTCAGGTAAGATTTGAAAATGAGACAAAGAAGCTGATTGGTTGTAATGCAAATCTGCCTCAGATTTTGTCTGCTTTGGTTTTGATAAATTCCCCCCATTGTTTTTTCGAGAACTAATAGGGCTTTCGTTTGACATCAAATAATTATAACTGAACTGTAATATGACTAAAATCTAAACAATTATGAGAAATTAAGACATTTTCATTTTTTTTTTTTCAAACATGCACACACACATTTTATTGGAAATATCATAATACTGATACGTTTTACTGCAATAAAACACCCATAGTTATATTCTACAATGTCAGCACAGAAGGGGTTATTTTAAAAAAATAATTAAGAATGGGTAAAACTAACAAAGGGTAAAATTTTAATTTTTGTAAAGTATTTTGTAAAGTGACCCTTTGCCCTACAATAATTACAGAATGCAAAAGACTGCAGAGGATTTTATGTTTTATTATATAAAAGAATATATTCTATTATATATAGAATGAAAAACTGTAGCCCTAAATTTCCTGAAGCCTCACAATATTCATCTCCCAAGATGCTTTTATCTGGAAAACCGAGGAGCTAGAGATCTACAGAAATTCTTGATATTCATGTTCACAGATGTCAGATTTGCCCGCAAACTCTGTAGCGCTTTTGGCTATAATGTTGGGTTACCTTTAGAATGGTGCCATTTAGTTTAAGGTTTAGGGTCCATTTTCTGGCCTGCTGTGAGAGCGCTCCCTCCTGCCTGTCTCCTCCTCTGCAGCAATGGTATGTCCCTTGGCATTCTCACTTCCAATACACTGTATTGGATGTGATGACTCAAGGACCCTAAGGGCCGGTTCACACCATAAAGAGCATGTTCCAGAGCGCTTGGCCTCTGGTACACACCTCGGCCGGCTTGCTTTGTTTTGGAGCGTGTGGCGGTGCATTGAAGACGGGGAAAGGTTTTGCGGCGCTAAGCCCTCGTTCACACCTGAACGTTTTGTAGCGCGTTCTACGCTCGATGAACGCTCTACAAGACGCTAAAAAATATAAATCCCATTGTATTCAATGGTCTCGTTCCCACCTTGGCGTATTTCCGCCTGTCCCTAACGCGCTACAAAACGGCCCACGCCTGAAAAGGTACATGTACTACTTTGGGCCGTTTTGTTGCGCGTTTCCATTGGGATACAGCCAAGTAGCCTTCGGAAACGCGCAACTTTTTTACCGCGAATCGCGGTAAAAAAACACGCGACAGACGCGCATATGCAATACGCCTAGGTGTGAACGAGACCGTAATCCCCTTCAGTGTTTAAACTAAATAAATGAAACACTATCAAGTGCTGAAGACAATGGCACCGCAGCCACGCCCCCAGTCCGCAGTGCAATCGCCAGCACCTGAACGTGTGGCACATTAGTGCCTGCGCTGCGGTCCAATGCGATCTGCAAAAATGCTGCATGCACATTGACTTCAATGCACCGCCAGGCCCCATCCCCCTCCAAAACAAAGTGAGGCGGCCGGGTTGCGTTCCAGAGGTCAAACGCTCTGGAACGCACTCTTTATGGTGTGAACCACCCCCAAGGTCCCTTTCATATGGGGCTGATTAGGAGATTCCTGCGTGGATCCTCCTGATCAGATGTCACTGCTGTGACATCCGTGTCCATACAGTTCCCTCTTCCATTGAAAGAACTGAAACTGCCAGACCCCATGTTGGTCTATGGGGAATTGGATGTAAATGGAAATGTGTCCGTTTACATCAGATTACCCCCAATCAGGTACCATCCAATCCAGCGAAACGGATCTTTGATCCGTTTGTTTTTTCTGGGCCTGGCCAGAGTGGGGGTAGATTACATTGGGCATCAGATTGGGTCTGCTTGAAAAAAAACTGAGACAGACCAGATTGGACCGCCCGTGTGAAAACCTTATACCGATGGAGCAGAGGAGGCGAGAGTCTCTAGGGACCAGTCTAAGAGCAAGCCGGCCCAATGGATCAAGGGAGCATATCTTTTTTTTTTTTATACCCTAGCCAAAAATGAGCAGTTCACCCTTGCAGTGCGGTGGTAGCTCCATTGCAAGTATTAATACAATTTGTAACTGGAGTCCTGCTTTAAGTAGCTATTATTTCTATCGATTCAATCTATAAATAAATTACAAGGAGTGGTTAGCATTTTTTATGGGCTGATCATTTCAAATGATTTTTGTGACTATATTAAACATACTGCATAAACTAATTGCGTAGATTTCCTACCCTTTAATGGGGGCCCTGACTAATCACAAAATGGAGCCTGAAGCTGTACCCTTTGTGATGGGCCAGAAGGAGACAGGGCTGGAGATGTGATCTCAGCGCTGATGTCTATGGGACCTGCAGTGCTACAGCCGGAGAGGGCAATGGAAGTTTAGCGGAAGCTGGACTTCCACCCACATGTATACTGATGATTCGTGGGGAGAAGGAGGCAGTTGGGGATTGAGCAAGTTGATATAACTTGTAAATAAATATTAGGTTTGCATCTTTGATTTTAAATTAAAAGAAAACTATGGGGTAAGTTTTTTCCCCCATAGTTCTCCTAAGGGTCACGGGAGGGCATATAATAACGTCCTCCCGTGACCCAAAGCTTAGTATATCACAAGCTACAGCTCGCGGTATACTGAGACGCTGCAGCTGGGACGGAACCCGACATTACTGTCCAGAACCACCCAGCTGCGTGATTGACAGCTGGCTCTGCCTATCTAGAGGCTGCAGTGATGTCCCTTGTTGTCCTCATATCCTATGCATTGTGTATAGAACGTGATGACTCAAGGATCCTTTGACCACTGCAGCAGAGGGACTGGTCTAACAACAAGCAAGCCCCGAGGAGCTATTATTGGAGCCAGACACAACCGAGAACTCAACCCTTGTAGTGCAGGGATAGAACCACTGCAAGTTAAAAAGTATGCCTGGAGTTCTGCTTTAAGTCTGGTAAAAGGTGGCAACCCAAGAGCACAACTGGGAGACAGGAACAGAGTGTTGTCACCCTTGAATAGGAAGTTCATGGCAGGATCATGTTATTTCAATAAAAACTTCATTTTTAGAAATATTAAAAACATTTGAAATTATAATGCATTAAAGATCATGAGATTTTAGTGAGTGGGCTTACATTTACTCTACGAGCTACAACATCAAACATTTTCATGTGTACATATACAGTGTTATGACAAACTATCTACCCCAGCACTCAAGAAAACATACCCGTATACTACAGGCTTCAATATTTACTCATTTAAGCCAATACGGAGAATACCCCAGCATCTATCATTTCTACATAGGAATACGCCACGATATCACACGTGAGTCTGCATGACGCTTACCTCCACGGTAGCCATGTCTCCCTACACACTTGCACAAGGGGCGGGCATCGAGAACTAACGCCTCCCCCTGCACCCGGCGCAGGAAGCGGAAATCGCTATTCTGACTTTCTCCAACTAACCAATTGCTGACCGTCTTTCTGAAGGATTCACCAATCAGAGATGCGCTGCTCGTACAGGAAGTGTAGATGAGGGAATCTCGGGTGGCCATTATTACTGTGGTCATATTATTGGAGAGGTGTAGATGTAGTGTATAAAAATAAGAACGCCTACCATTCTAATGTCGGAGGTTTTCTTTAACAGATGAGAGTTAGGTTATTGAGTTATTAAAGTTGGACGGGCGAAATGTGATATAAATGCTAAATCTCCTCTGAATTGAGCACTTGTATCATTGGAGCGCCCTCTCGTGGGCAAAGTGCAGACTGTAGCTTGGCTGGTTCTGTTAGCCGTACAGCTTTATACGTTTTACTTTTTGATGCAGCTTAGGAGACTGGGTGCACACTATTGCAATTTTTTGTATAAAGCATTTTCCATTAAATGAAATGGAAATGCATCAATGAGTGTGTCAATGAGCATCAGGATGTACATCATTGCATGTCAGCGTGTCTTTACGCATAGTTGACAACGTTTCAAAAAAATTCCTGGGGACACATTTTTTTTACTGTGCATCCAGCAAGCCATTGTAGGTGGAAAATGTTTTTTTAATTGGGTAGGGGGGCATTTATTAACCTCTTAAGGACAGAAGTTCAGTCCAAGTTCTGAACGTAAACAAAGCGCAGAATTTGAGCTATATGTCTATTTAACCATAATTTACCTCTTTTACATGAAGTGCACCCACACTTATTATATATTAGGGGAAATGTATCAAAACTGGTGCAGACAGAATCCAGAGCAGTCGCCCATGGCAACCAATCAGCTTCTCTCTTCAGTTTGCTCAGGTAAGATTTGATAATGAGACAGAGAACCTGATTGGTTGTAATGCAAATCTGCCTCAGATTTTGTCTGCTTCGGTTTTGATAAATTCCACCCATTGTTTTTTCGAGGACTAATAGGGCTTTCGTTTGACATCAAATAATTATAACTGAACTGTAATATGACTAAAATCTAAACAATTATGAGAAATTAAGACATTTTCTTTTTTGTTTCAAACATGCACACACACATTTTATTGGAAATATCATAATACTGATACGTTTTACTGCAATAAAACACCCATAGTTGTATTCTACAATGTCAGCACAGAAGGGGTTATTTAAAAAAAAATAATAATAATAATTAAGAATGGATAAAACTAACAAAGGATAAAATTGTAATTAAAAGAATGCAAAAATTGCAAAAGCTAATCAGCACTGAAGGGGTTAAAAGATAAAAGTATTAAACATGGGTACAATTAACGAAAGAAAGAAAACAAAAACCACAATAATCCTGCCATGGGAAGGCACTATAAACAGGCATCGTGTGGTTAACAGGGAGGCTGCAGAGGTCCCCAGCAAACGCGGGACCTCAGGCAGCCACTTAAAGTGACATGAAACCCTCAGATTTTTTAACATAAAACAATACTGTAATGTGTGCCTTACCCTAATCCATGGTTGTTTCCCTTCTCTTTGCTGCTCTTCCTTTTAGATCCGTATCTCTTCTCATGCTGGGCAGAACTTCTGTTTTGCAGCAGACTGCCTTGTCTCTGGAATGGATACACGGTGCCTGTGTGTAGGTTCACAACCTGAGCCAGCACTACAGGAAGAGGCACCCAGCTGCAAAGGGAAGTTCTCCCCCAGCATGAGAAGACATGAGGATTTAAAAGGAAGAGCAGCAAAGAGAAGGGAAACAACCATGGATTACAGTAAGGCACACATTACAGTATTGGTTTATGGTAAAAAATCTGAGGGTTTAATGTCACTTTAAGTTTAAAAATTTAGTGCCAGTATCTGCGTTTAGTATCGGGGCATTTTCACAATTACTCGCAAAAATGCCCAGTATTGGCACTGATGCATCCCCACTTAATAATATGATGTATTGTTGGGACTTGTAGTCCTACATAGTTGGTGCTTTTCTGCATTGCTGTATAATCATTACACAGCAATGCAGAATAGCACCAGCTATGCAAAACATTAGTCCCAGCAAAACATTATAAGGTAAATCAGCAATGCTGAATACCACCAGCTTCTCAGTTCCGCCAGTGTCGGTGGGTAAGTATAACGGGGGATGGGGAGAACAGAAAGGTTTTAGAAGTTAGGACGTTCCATGCTGTCGTAACGTCTTTAAAGCCCATGTTTTCCAGGACGGCATGGAACATCCTAACGTCGGGAAGAGGATAAAAATGGGTGTAGTTCTATAAGAGGTATATTGCTGACCTATTGCGCAATTTAATTTTAAAATATTGTATATACAGGAAGATTTCAAATACTAAGGACAGAAACACAGGTCGAGAAGATATTGTCCATGAATTCAACTACCGGTATTTATGTATTTGTTTAGGTTTAGCATGCTACAACTTTTAGTCTGTACAGATTATTTAAGGTGTAGCAACCCAATAACTCTTGCAAAGGATACATGTCATCATGGAAGTGGGGTATCCTGGAGGGAGGGGGCTTACATATTTGTTTATTGATGTGCATATACCATGGTTTTTTAATGAACTTGTCTTTTGCTGAATAAAATAATGTTTTATTCAATGCATACAGTGGTCTCGACATTGGACTATACGGTGTATGTCTTGTGGTTTCATTTGCATTGCAGCCCCACCTGTAATCTATTTCACACACCTGAGCACAGAAGGTATGTGAGGATATTCACACCGATTTATTGTAACAAACTCCTTAAGATATTCTTAAGTTTATACAATAAGGATAATCTATATTGTGTCTTCTAGATAAGTGTTTCTCAACTTTTTGTCAGTCTAGACACCCTTCAAAAGTATGCTAAATCTACGCCATCAGAGGGGTATAGCCGGTACCCATGTGAGAGGTCTGGGGGGCCTCTTACATGGGTATCACGACCAGACTAGCCCACCTGGGACCCTGCAGAACCCACCATAGAGAGTCTCAGGTGGGCTATACAGGATCTATGGTGTGCTCTGCAGGGTCTCAGGTAAGTCCAGCACGCTACTGCAACATTAGAGACCGCTGGGGGGGAGCGGGGGCCAGTGTAATCCGCTACCGGGCCCCCCCCGTCCCCGTCTTGGGAGGGGGGCCCAAGATAAAATCTTGCACCAGGGCCCTTTGGTTGTTAGTTCCGCCACTGTTTCAGCTAGCCCCAAATGTTCACATTCCAGATCTAACAGGGTTACTCACAAAAGGGTGAGGGGTGTGGAAAGGGCAGGAGAAGTGAACAATCTAGGACAACATAGCTGAACTGTATCTGTAAAAAATAAGTCAAGGCAAGTGGACTTGTATTTTTCTTGAAGATGTTTCAATGGACGTCATACCAGCTTTCTCAATTCAGAATGACTTGTGCAGAAATTCTCTGGGAATAAATATGGTGAATGTCGCTCCAATCCACATAATCTGTTAGTCACAACCAGGTGTTGATTGTACTACAGGAATTAGCATCAGTTGTTTTATCATTGATTTTGTAGGTATTTTAGTGAATCATAATAGTGACCAGTATCTTATACTGACTTTCCCCTCAAAAATACATGTAAAGCTGGATATAGTGTGGATACAACTCAAAGAAGATATGACAGGCTGGCCGGGAAATTCCCTCACCTTGATCTCAAAAAAATATACAACAAAAGTTTTCTTGAATGCACCCTCCACACATGCTACTCTAATCGACTTTCCATAAAACAAAAACTTACATCAGCATTTTGCCTGATTGGACACCAATAGGCCCCTACTGGTCGTTGTCATTATCGAAAGTTCCCAAGAAGACAACAGAAACCCTGTCCCTTTATGGTAATATATCTAAATCAAAAGGTACACACTGAATCACAAATGCAAAATAGGCTTTATTAGCACACTCACATCATTAAAAAAATAAAATCTCACCCATTTAAAGGAGGGATCACCTTCGCACTCTCAAAGCCATACACACTGGCAGAACTACCAGGGTCGCAATTGCGACCGGGCCCTGGCGTTCCGCCACTTGGGGGGGGCCCAGCGAGCAAGAAGAGGGCCCACCTGAGATAGTGCCGCTCCTTCCATTGCCGGACAGCCACTCGCAGTATGTATGGGCGACTGTGCGGCAGGTATGGAGAGGCTGTCACTGGCCCCGCAGAATGTGCTGCAGGCACCGCCGGGCAGCACATTCTGCTGTGTGAGGACCCTCTCCTCTTAGCCCCGCCCCCTGGCCGCAGAGACGAGGAAGGGGGCCCTGCAGGAGAGGGAATGTAAGTCTGGAGTGGAAAGGGGGGGCGCGCGGGTAAGTGTGTTTGTGTAGTGCTGACTTTTATTATAATGTATTGCTGGGACTTGTAGTCCAGCATAGCTGCTGGTATTCTGCATTAATGTATGAAGATTATACAGCAATGCAGAATAGCTCCAACTATGTAGGACTACAAGTCCCAGCAATACATTATATTTTTAAGTAGGGATACACGATACACCAGTGTTAATACTGTGCATTTTCACAAGTACTCATACTCGTGAAAATGCTCCGATACTAAACGCAGATACCGGTGTTCGACATAGTCGAATTTGCCGACCTCAGCATCTGCGCTTGCGCACAGACCAGTGTTATTGAGGAAATCGGAATTTATTCACAAACTATTTCGTTTAAATCGTTAATTGTGACTGTTAATAATATTCCATCCATCATTCACTGCCATCCATCATTCACTGCCATGGACAGCATATTATTAACGGTCACAATTAACCATTAAAAACGAAATCTTTGTAAATAAATGCCGGTTTCCTTGGTAATCCCGCCTGTACGTAAATGCAGATACTGGGTCGACAGAACACCAGAACTAAAATTTTAAACAAGTGGCTGCTTGCTGGGGACCTCAGCAGCCATCCTGTTAACCATGCGGTGCCTGGGGGGGGGTTCATGGTTTCTTGCACCAGGGGCCCTGAAGGTTCTAGTTACGCCTCTGGCCATACACCTTACTAAATGAATTACTAAACATTGTTCAAGACACTTGCGCTCTACAGATGCATTATCCTCACATGCACTAAGTACCCCTGTAACTAAGTACTATGAGGGGAATTTAGCAAAACTGGAGCAGATCGAATCTGAAGTTGCTGCCCAGGATAACTAATCAGCATTTTTTTTTCATTATCAAAGCTTAACTGAACAAACTGAAGATAGAAGCTGATTGGTTGCCAAGGGCAACTGCTCCAGATTATGTCTGCTCCAATTTTGATAAATTCCCCCTTATGGATATTGCTTTGTCATGTCTAAATAAAGCTATTTAACAAAAATGGAAGTACACACAGTCTTATACAGTATATTTTACATTTTTTTAGCACTAGTGTATGCATCTGTATTTCTTTAATGAAGTAGGTATACATGCACCAGTGGAATCACAAGGGGGGTGTGGCCCGCACCCGGGTGACACCATTGGAGTGCTGACACCAAAATGACTTACAGTCATTTTGGTGTCACCCCCCTCTGAAAAGTCGGGCACTCGGTCAAGGACCCAGAGCCCAACAGTTGCTCGAGAGATAGGATGGGACCCGGCGGCATACCTTATCCCGCCGGGTAATGTCCCCTCCTCTCTCTGCCGACGTCCATCACCAAGATGGCCGGGTAACAGCTGTACAGCGCATGACGACAACACGCGCATGCACGATGACGTCACTGCGCGGTGTCACCCGGTATTTGCACCGGGTGCCACCCTGCTTTGCGACACCTCTGGCCGGCACTCAGAGGTCTTGCAGCGGAGATAAGTCAAAGCATCCGCATTTTATTTTCAACATTTCGATGGAGTTCAATCTGTCTTTATCAAGGCTTCAATAAGGTCTCTATACCTACCTTAGATTTGTATTGATATTTTTGTGGATGAGCACCCTTTGGACAGTTTTGTGGCAGACATAAAGTAGGTTAACTTATCATGAACAATGCTTCCCACTCTGATCTGCACCTGTCTGACCCACATCTTGTGTAATAGAATAACCTTTCCTAGATGTGTAGTGTAGTGCAGAAAGCAGGTATGTGATGTTCAGCACCATAAAGAAAACACGTTTTAAAGATGCTGGAATGCATGAAATAACATATTTTCCTTACTTTGTCTCCCCAGATAGAAGACAAGTGTGTTTTGCTGATAGCTAATTACTCTGGATGTCAGTTTTGCTTGTTTGCATATTGAGAACTTCTTAGCAGATGCAGAAAAACGTTACTACAATATATTTCTACTTATTTACAGCACAGTCATGCAGTTTTACCATTTTTTTGGATGATGCTGCAATTCTTTAATTAATTTCTCTGGAGGATGAAACTGTTTGTAAAATGGAGCATGTTGCATATTCCTGTAATTGTAGTGTGAATGGGGCAACATGAAAATAATGTGGTTTTTTTTGGTTTCCATTTATTGTGTCCATATTGTGAAATGCACCTAAAATAACAGGTTTCACATTCAGGTATATCAGTGTGGGAAATCTGAGACAGCAGATCTATAAAAAGAAACAGGAAAAGCGCAGGTCACCTCACCGCACTGCTGATGGTGTCTGCGGTGTGACCTGAGGTTTCCCTGTTTCTTTTTATGGAGGTCTCATTTTGCAGATCCACTGCAAATAAAATAGTTACAAGTCTTCAGCGCAGAAAACCCTTGTAATAATGTTGACTGTAAAATTGGCTTTTCGTTTTTGCTTCTTCTTGCAAAGTGGCTTACCATCATTCCAAATCAAATAGGTTGAAGTCTCTGCAAGGGTTGAGGCTAAAAACATATGTGGGGTTTTTGGCACTAGAAATACTGTAATCATTAGCACATATTTTATGTTCTTCTTTCTTCGTCAGGGGATTACACTCCAGCAGACAAAAATAACGCAGTTATAAAAATAAATCACACAGAAGTCAGAAATTAATTTATAAGCTTTAAACACCATTGGCATTGTTCAATAGATATAGTGCTAATTCGAACAAAAAGTCTAATTTAAAGGGATCCTGTTATGGCTTTCTTTAAGTAAAAAAAAGTGTTAGCACATGCTG
This sequence comes from Nanorana parkeri, assembly GCF_000935625.1. Taxonomy (NCBI): domain Eukaryota; kingdom Metazoa; phylum Chordata; class Amphibia; order Anura; family Dicroglossidae; genus Nanorana; species Nanorana parkeri. The sequence goes on from NW_017306493.1 coordinate 1,438,032, forward strand.
GTATGGTTGTAAGTGCTTTTACCAAATAAAAAAATAATAGTTTACACTATGGAGATTCTCCTCTGTTCTAGGTATGTATCATGGTGATCTGTGATTCTGAGGATTAAGGATAAAAGGAATGAAAAGTTGCCCTGTCTGGGGAAGTGTTTTTAAATCTTCTTATTAGAAGGTCAGCCTTATCTGGTGATTTAACCTGAACCAAGGAAGGGAGGGACAAGGGAGCACTTGAAGAGCAATCAAATGATCACTGGTCATACTACAAACTGAAAGCTCACTTGGGTCTTGAATGGACTGATTCCAGTTTATGTGACGTTAATAACAAACTGTTTTCTGTTGGTTATCATTGACAAAAGGTCACATATTATTCAGTTATTTTAATTACGTATTTAATTTATAGTTTATTACTTATCTTTGAAAATATTTGTTGTTTTTAATAGAGTGTGTGGATATACTCGGTCCCCAGCAGCTCTCACTGACCCTACTGCTGACCTCCACATCACTTTTGTACTGTAATGGGTGGAGGTCAGCACAAGGAACCAAAGAGCTGCGGGGGATCCGGGAAATCAAAAGTGTTGGCTTTTCTGCAGACTTTGGAGGAAGATTTATACTTATGCAGAGCGGTGTTCGGGCAGCAAGAAAAGTATGTTTTCCTTCTTATTGTGCACAGTGCATGTATACCTTTTTGATGACAAGATTGCTTTGAATTGTAAGCAACTTCTTGGTGCTGCACAACACTTTAGTTTTTTTTATTAAGTACCCTGGAAGCTCCAAATCCCAGGGCAATATTCTACTGCCTCCTTTGCCTTACTATTGGCTAGCAAGACCACCCATGACAACCATAATAAGATGAAGGAGGCAGAAGGGGACGGTCAGGGTGTCAAATGGAAGAGCTTGTTAAAACTTGTACACCTGAACGCCTCGGGATTTGGGATTGTTGATGCTTGCTATTTTTTGACAGTAGTGCTTCAGAAAGTTATATCTGACTTTAAAGTATATTCAAACCCTGCCTTTTGAAATGATACTTGGTATGGCAGCAGTATATTAACACTAAATAGTGCATCACTGGTTTCTGAGCTGTCATTCAAGGGAAGAAGCTGATCAAGCATAATGTGTGCTTGATCTGCCTAATTGGGACCCCTTAGGTGACATTAGGGGTTTAATAGACTTACACTAGTTACATTTGTAATGCAACTAGTGTAAGTAGGGAGTATTGAAACTCTTGTAATTTTCCCCTACAGAAGTACCCAGACTGGTAGAGTACTATCCAATCTGCTGACCAACTGATGAGTGTTGACATCATCACTTGGCTGCTTCTTCCTGAATGTCTATTCACAGGCTAGGGGCACTAGTGGTGCTGCATATATTTTCTTTACTATTTTCAGGATTAAAATATACAACTTAAGATACATAAAAAACTGTCTTCTTTAACATGAACATATACAACATTGCATAGGAATATTTTGTACTATTATTTCCAAGCAGCAGTTGGGCTTTGAATTTCCTTTTTATGTGGAAAGAGGCTGTTGTTTAAGCATCTCAATAGTGCAAGCTAAACAATGACTCATCCCCCTTAAAGCTGAACTTTTTCATAAGTTAATGTTGTCTAAATACAAGAGGCATGTGCATTCTTACTTTGTGCATTTCTTCCAGATTTGTGCAGTAACCAGTGTGACAGTTTGCCTAATAAAGTCCAGTCACTGCTGCTCTCTCTGCTTGTGCAGTGTGACTGGTTTTGTCTCCGCCCCCTCCTGTAGTTTTCTACAGGAGGCTTGTAGTGGGTGGAGCCTGCTGGGTCCCTCCCCCACCTCTGCTTTCTCTACATGCGATGTACAGCACAGTCATTGATGTTACTGCTTCTTTTACAAGTTAATACGTTTGTTTCTTTTAAAGGCATTTGATGCACACAATTGGATATACTGTATATCCATATTGAGGAGTATATTTGAATTAACATGTTTGTGCCCAAAGTCCAGCTTTAAAGCAACTCTGGTATTGAATGCACGGTCCTCTAGCAGAATAAACCTTCCATTTGCTCAGTAATGAGGGAGCATGTGACTAACTCCCCTTGCTTTCTTTTGACAGAGCAGCTCATGGGGGCTTGAAGAAAGTCCTGTGTAAGCTCAGACTAGAGTCACTGAAAGAGTGGATGCTGATGGGGAGTGGGACACTAAAGCAAACCATTTGCTGTACCCCAGAGCACAGTTGCTTTAAAGCAAATCAAATAAAACAAGAGACCAGCTTACTCCTGGACCCACTCGAAACTGTGTGGTTTGCTATGTGTGTAGTTCTGTTTCTAGTTACATAGTATTTGAGGTTGAATAAAGACATTAGTCCATCAAGTCCAACCTATTAGGATCTCATTCTACGAGTACCTGTACCCCTGTATATTGCGGTCCCTTAAGAAATCGTCCAAAAGTTTCTTGAACAATTCCACATTATTTGCTGAAATCACTGCCTGTGGCAGTGAGTTCCAGACCCTAACCGCTCTAACTGTAAAGAACCCCCTTCGCCCCTTGTGCTTGAATTTTTTTTCCACCAATTTTAGGTGGTGGCCTCTAGTTTTTGTAATGGAGTTAATTTTAAACAGTTTATCGCTAATGTTGCTAACACTATTGAACATTTTGTACATGGAAATCATATCCCCCCTTAATCTCCTCACCTCCAATGT
>NW_017306493.1:1440735-1494428 GCF_000935625.1 Nanorana parkeri
TATGCTTTTCGCACTCAGTTTTAGCTGCCCGGGTTACTAGTTTGCATTTTTTGTTACATTCTTTGTAGTTGCCAATGCCGTCCCCTCCGTCTTATATTTAAAAAAATGCCGCTCTCTTGTCCTTGACGTGTTATTTTACATTTTTTTTAAAACCATATTGGTTTAGTCTTTGATCTTTTATTTTTGCTCCCTAAAGGTATACACTTTGAAGTAGCAGTATGTACTGTGTTTTTAAAACAATCCCACATCTGGTCTGTGTTTAGGTTTTGAAATAAGTTTTCCCATTTTATTTCCCCCACTAGGTTGCGCAGCTTATCAAAGTTGGCCCTTCTGAAGTTTAGGGTTCTAGTCCTTCCAGTACACTTCCCTTTTCTGTGTTCAATATTAAAAGTAATCACATTGTGATCACTATTACCCAATGACTCCCCAATTACAATATCCTCGATTAACTCTGCATTATTAGTGACAATTAGATCTAAGATGGCATTTTTTCTGGTAGGAGTCTCCACCATCTGGTCCATGAAGTTGTCGCGCAACATGTTTAGAAATCGCCCCGCCTTTGCCGAACCCGAAGTTCCATTGGCCCAATTTATGTCTGGGTAATTGAAGTCACCCATCACGACTACATTGCCCTCTCTCCCAGCTATTCCTATCTGTGAGTGAAGATTGACTTCTCCCTCTTCCCCTATATTTGGAGGTTTATAGCAAATACCCACGAGAAGTTTACGGCTAGCGTCCGTCATATCTAGCTCCAGCCATAGAGTTTCCACGTCTTCCCCATTATTTGACGTGATATCGTCCCTTATATGCACATATAGATTATTTTTTACGTAAATGCAAACACCCCCCCCTCTTCTCCCACCTCTGTCCCTCCTAAACAGGTTATACCCCTCTATATTAGTAGCCCAGTCATGCGTGCTGTCCAGCCAGGTTTCCGCTATACCCACTATGTCGAAGTCCTCTTCAATTAACCTAATTTCAAGCTCCTCTATTTTATTTGCCAGACTTATAGCATTGGTGTACATACATTTAATTCCTCTCTTTTTGTGGGACAAAAGTTTACTACCTTGTTGTTCCCCACTATTTTTATTGTTATTATTCTGCCTTGATTTCGGTCGTCCGTTGGTAGTTATACTTACATGTGCCAACGGATTTCCTATATTGACTGGAGTGAGCCCACTATTATTAACTCCCTTTTTTACTACTTTCTGTGTTATTTACTACTTTCTGTGTTATTTCTGTTTGTGTTTCACATAAACTTACAATGTTTACCTATAACACTTTCCTCATTCCATTGACTAAAAGTCAGTTGTTCGGTTATCCTTGTAATATAGTTAACCTGGAAGCTAATACAACCTAAAATAGTAAACTGGCACCTCACTAGTGCCCTCTCTTCCTCAAAGTACCATTTGTCATTGATTTGTGAGGACCAAAGAATAACAATGGATTGGATATCATGCAATACAGATTAAACTGAGTGTAGCAACATCTCATTCATATACATTGGGTTCTAATACACAAGGTTTGTAAGGGAGGGGTCTCCTTTGTTCAATTTCACGGGGATCTGAATCAGGATACATTTGTTCCAAGAAGCAAGTCACTTTATACAACTTTTGGACTGTCTCCTAGAATAAAGTTTATCCTAAGCCTAGTGTCATGCCTGGCTTGCTTATATGTGTATGATATATTATGCATGTGGAATGTTACTACTATTACTTTTGTCAATTTGGATCACACTGCAGTGAACAAAGCTGTAGTCTCCCTTCATTGAGTTCTGCACCTGCCCCTGTACTGATCACAGGCTGTAGATAGCAAAGATGCTTCTACTAAATCCCAGTATCTGTAAAACAGAGCTGGGGATTACTCACTGTCCTGGAAAACAGCAGCTGCTAACAGCACAAATGTGGACACTGTTTTTTTAATGTCTCTCCTATTTCTCTGCTTTTGTCCTCTATATATTTCTGGTGATTTCATGTACACTTACATCTGCACACATTATTTCTTTCTTCGTATCGACTCCATTATGTTGTCTTCTATTTTGGCCAGTCAGTTCCAGTCTGTATGATGTCTACACCGGCCAGTCCTCTTCCCCCAATATGTACTTAAAGGTGGCTATTTTGAGCTGTGCCTTTCCACAAAAGGTATAATGTGTCAGTGACCGGCAAAAAGCAGAGGCAGTGTCCACAATTAGCAACTCATTCCTTTTGTGTTCCTCACTTGAGCTTGATTACTAATCTAGGGAATGTGTCAAAATTGCTACATTGTCCAGTTCACTCAATATGTGCTCTATATTGAGTACCCTATAGACCAACTTCTAGGTCCTTCTCACTCCTTTGCTTTTATTTCCCAGAAGCATTTCAGCCAGTAAGGCTATTCTTTGTCTAGATAATATAGGATAACTAGTATTCAGCCTTCCTCTCCAGAGAGCAGCAATTTGTTTTTATTACTGATGCTCTAATCACAGCGATTATAGTAAAGCACTCAAAGTCTGATCTGCATTCCAAACCTGTATTGTGCCAGCCACTATCACACTGTATTGCAGACGCATTGTTACATATAAGAATGGACTCTTTCAGACAGAGTGCCAATGAAATAAATTTGGCATTTAATACTGTAAAGAGAGATTATATAAAGGAGTTGTTGATAGATTTAGCCTGATAAGAATAAAATGATCAGAAAAACATTTGCCGAATGATTAGGAATGCAAGATGGTTTATTACTACAAACCGTTGTGAAGTTAAATTAGATTAGTCTCTTTTTTTTGCACAATTTCTTCCTGTATATCTTTGGTGAGGACATTTTAGGAATATATGAAATAGTGCATTTTAATATTTTGCCAGTAAATAGTGCTTTAGGCTCATTTTGCACATTTCCTAGACTCTCACTTTGCTCTCAATTCGATTTTTAACAGACTACAATAACTCCAGATTACATTTACATTCCAACCCTTTACTAAACTGCCTAAAGTTTCAGTTAAAGTAAGAAAAAAAGGCAAGAAGCTTTTGCTGGTCTGACTTCTTAGCTAACCCATAGTGCTCTGGGAATTTTTGGCATGTTTTGAATTATGTAAATAGAGGGAAAAACAGAAATCGAGCAACAGTTTAAAAAGGAATAACATTGTGTATCATAATCACTAAAATCTAATATAAGCATGTTAATGTATTTTCAGAACTCAAATTTGATATGTTTAAATGTGTAACTTTCATTCATCCTGGTGGCCCAAAGTGAGACATCCCAAGCAACCATCACTGGAGTGCAGGTAGACACGAAGTGGCTGCAATGAGGCTGTAGGAGATCATCAGCATAGGATGAAAAACATGTAAGCCAAATATTCTGTTTTTTCAAAAAAGGCAACAAACACAGGGGGAATTTCTAAAAACTGGAGCGGACAGATTCAGAAGCAGTTTCCCATGGCAACCAATCAGCTTCTCTCTTCAGCTTGTTCAGTTAAGCTTTAAAAATGAAAGCTAGAAGCTGATTGGTTGCCAGGTACAGCTGCTCCATATTTTGTCTGCTCCAGTTTTGATAAATTCCCCTATAAAATGTCATTCATTTAGGGTCTACATCTACTTTAAGGTTGTACTGGGAGAAACATGTAAGCTGGCATTGCTGACCTGCTTTAGAAAATGGTAGCTGTCTGGCTGTGTCTGTCACCGACTTAGTATTAGCATTAAGCATACAAAGTCATGGTAAAGTTAAAACTCCTGATTTGCAAACACATTTTTGGTCAGTGATTCAAGAAGTCAATGCCTCAGAAGGAAAGCCTGGGGGCTAATATAATTAGAAGAGGTTAGCAATGGAAGTCTACCTGTTCCCTCTACAGGTTTCCTTTAAAAATTAAAACTGACCCAAAATCTTGATACTTTATCCTTTATAACCAAGATACTCAGTCATACAATGTCACATTTGTGTGAGGCCATTACAAAATCACTGATGTGGAATAGATTTGAAATGTTGGGTCATGTGAAACAAATCTTCACTTATATACTGTATAATGCTCTCTGTTAATGGTAAACAATAGTCACATTTGCATAATTTGAAAAAATGACACTCAAGGAATATGACATTTGTGACATTTCTTCAAACTTGAGGCCACTGGTGGCCATTGTTCATCTTGAAACTTTAGGGTTCTGTGCCTCTATCTACATGAATAAACATGCGCTAAAATGGATGAATATCAAACACCATGTGTTCATTTAGTTCTGCTAGGCTGTGGCAAGCGTAAAGTAGTGTCAGACTTTTTTCAATAATGAATCCAGATTAAATAAATATACATTGCACTGCAAAGTATTGCTTTACATTATTGCCCAAGCACTTACAGTCATCCTGTTTCTGAACAGTTGGCCCCAACTCTCTCAGCTTGGCTTCCCTAAACTTCCTGTCCAGTACAAGATCACAAGGGAATGCCCAGTCTACAGCAGCTGTCCACCTACTATCTTGGAGAAGAAAAGAGGGTGAGTGAGGAAATGGCTTGTTTTCCCTATGTCTTTGTGGAGACACATACACTAGCTGCACACACAAGGGTGGTTCCATAGGACATTGCAAGGGAAAGGAGCCAACCATTAAACATATTAGGTCCAGTACACAGTGGACCAGCTGATTCTGAAGGAAACTTTTAAACATCAAGGAGCAGCATCCATCCAGTGATTTAATCAGCATTTGAAATAGCTTAAAAACATTTTGACCTTAATATCACATTAAGTTGAACGGATAGTTCTGTTTTCATTGGGTTGTCTCTACGCTCCATGATATTGTTTACTTCTGCCTGCTGACTGGGGAGTGTCCCTGACAATAGTGTGGGAAGATACAGTAACATGAGTTATGAATATTTATATTCCTCTGGACAACCACTATGAGGTTTACTACCAGTGGCACATGCTGGGAAAGGATATAAATATTGGAGTTTTCTGGAAGCTCTTGCCTCCCAGGCTTTGCCGGGGCAGGACATGTGTGCTGCTGTTCCTGTTCTTTCTAACCTGCTGCCCAGGCTTGACAGATGTGCCCATTGAAGACAGTGCCAGGGCTGGAGTCGGAAATTTGCACTGCCTGGCTAGGGGTGTTGCCCAGGAGAAATTAGCAGCTTTGACTGAATGAGCAGGGGTGAACTTCTGCTATAATAAGGGGAGAGTTCAGAGAAGCTGTGTAGAAGCTTGGACCTTGCATGACGTCTGATGGTTCATTCACTTGGATAAGTGCTATTACGGCTGTTAAGTCCGTCCTTATATACAGAGTGCCGGTCTTAGCTTAAAGTGACATTAAACCCTCAGATTCTTTAACATAAAACAATACTGTAATGTGCGCCTTACTGTAATCCATGGTAGTTTCCCTTCTCTTTGCTGCTCTTCCTTTTAAATTTGTATCTGTTCTCATGCTTGGGGAGAACTTCCCTTTGCAGCTGACTGCCTCTTCCTGTAGTGCTGGCTCAGGTTGTGAACCTGCACACAGACACCATGTATCCATTCCAGAGACAAGGCAGTCTGCTGCAAAACAGAAGTTCTGCCCAGCATGAGAAGAGATACGGATTTAAAAGGAAGAACAGCAAAGAGAAGGGAAACAACCATGGATTACAGTAAGACACACATTACAGTATTGTTTTATGTTAAAAAATCTGAGGGTTTAATGTCACTTTAAAGGTCCTTGTGTGTATGACTGGAAGCAGTATTTGTAGTTTGTGTTGTACTTTTGGGTATCCTAGAGTTTGATTAGTCTAAATAAACTCCATCAACTGTTCTAAAGTGATTGGTGCCTTTCTGTTCACATAATCACTACACAACAAGATTTTAGCCTTGAGGTGAATTGCACAATGTACAACAGCACATCAAAAGTCTCTGCAAAATATACTATTCTCTATGGGATATAACAAAATCAATCAGTTTAGCACTATGTAAAAAAGGAAATCCTGACCAAACAATCTACATAAATAAGATAGTATAATACGTAAATAAGACAAAATGTTGCAACAACCAAACTGTAATAAAATGTTGAGTGTAATTTATGATAAATCAGTACTTTAAAGTACCTATGCGTTACATGTTATGACTTAATCAGGGGGAATCCATAACATAGAAATAAGATTAGGATTCTATTTTAATCAGCACTATTGTACTCTTTTTTTAAGTAAGTTAATGAATAGTAGCATTTACTATGAGAATACACTAATTTATCACGGATTGCACTGAATATTTGATTGCACTTTTTGACACATTTTGTCTTATTAAGAAGTATGTAGACATGGAGAATCCATTTTACCCTGTAACAAGGAGAGCAAAAAGTACCTCATTTGCAAATACCTAAAAAATCAAAGTCAGGAAGCTGCGACCTACGCTGCATCTGCTGAAAGGTCTTCTCTCCAGAGTAAAAACGTTGTAAGCATTCTTCACCGCCTGATTAGGTCAGCATCTAAAAGCCAAAGGTTCTGCCTGTCCAGGATAGAATAAAGTAAAGTGAAATAATCCTACATATAGCAGATGGGAAGAAATCAGACCACTGGAGAACTTGGCAGCATCCCATTTGGCCAAAGGGTAGCGTAACATCAGGTTTCAAATATAAGGGTGCAAATGAGGGGGAAGTCAAATCAAATTGTAAATAGGGGTAAGTTCCATAGTATTAAGACAAGTCCACAGAGAGATTTCCTGAGTGGCATGAGAGACACCATAGGAGTTATTTGCAAGTCTGTGAAATACTTTGCAAATTTGTCACTCCCCACCTATGGTGGTAAAATAAAGACTTCATTATCCTTGGCCTCACAATCCCCCAAATAAATTTCCAAAGTTTAAGTTGGAAGAGTTTGAAAATAGTACAGCAATTTCGGTAGGTAAGACATTTTAAAAGCATTAATTGTAAGAAAACCAAGAAATGGGTAAAAGTCTCCAAGTATTTAATCAGTGGGAAAGCTCCTTAAATAAAGGGAAGGATAAGTTGCTGTTAGGAAGGTAATCAGATAGGGAAGTCTGGGGGTCCACCCAAACTTGATAGTTAGTCTGAACAGCAGAAAGGGACTTGAGGATCCAAGGAAACGTTCAGTGCCCTGGATTTAGTTTCATTCACCTGGAGACCAGAAATAGCTGGGGATTTACTTTTTCACATAGCACTACAATTGAATGAGTTCAGTGTTAGTGTTAGATGTTGATCACCTTTTTAGAAGTTGGGTAAGCACAGCACTTTTCTTATATATTTATAATTATTCTGTATGGGGTAAATTTTAAAGAACTCCATGAACTCACCGCTCTGATTCCATCCCCGGCTGCAATGAGTTCATACTCTGAGTGCAGGCTGCAGTGTGCTTCTCACTTGTCAAATCAATCTCCAAAAGATCAGCCACACAAAACCAGAGTACGTGAAGTCCAAAGTTTTATTGAAGTAGATCCAAACAAACAAATTCCAGGAAAAGAAATCCAAAGTATGATATGCAACATGTACTTCACCGTGAGTCTCCCCCACACCAAAGCCTCTCACGTGTTTCACCACCTTGGCTTACTCAGCCACTCAGCATTGAGCCGGCCAAACATCATGGAGCCAGCTTCCCGGCCAAACAGCCGACTCGATGCTGATTGGCTGGGATGCCGGCTTCCCAGCCAATCAGCATTAAGGCAGCCAAACAGCATGTAGGTGGCTTTCCGGTCAATCAGGAAGCCGGGCATCAGATAATGACCCGCCTCCTGGCTTCCTGATTGCCCAGGAAGCCGGCTCTATGCTGATTGGCTGGGATGCCAGCTTCCCGGCTAATCAGCATGGAGTCGGCTTCCCAGGCAATCAAGAAGTCAGGCAGCAGGTAATGCCGAAATATAAATATCCGTACTCGTACTCGATACCGAAAAGCCAGCATCGGTGCATCCTTAAGTTATAATAAAAGGAAGGATGCATCTCTCTCTATTGTGTCTGCTCTTCTTATTGCTCAGGATGGATTGGAAACATAGATCTTTTTACCAGTGGAGATTCTTGTTAGATAAGCAGAGCTGGCTTGATTCCAGACCCCCCTTTCCTTTCACCCTGCCTCTTGTCTTTTAGGAAAGAGCAGCTGACAACAATTCTCAGATAATAAAGCAGAGGTGACCCCTGCAGACCCGCACTGCCTTATAAAGATGTGATACGATGATAAAGGACACTGATACTTTGATATTTATAGAGACCCTCACCCCGTCTATTAACCTCTTCACCCAGCCCTTCTGATGTGCTACCCACAGTCTAGTATATGATGACAGCCGCACTCACCAGGTCTGGCATGCTGTTGGCAATTATATATCCTGAGACATCAAAATAATTGTTTAAAGTTACAATGGGGGTTTATTCACCTTTGAAACAATAGGTTAAATGGCATGATCTTTGCTATAGTTTCTATGAGTGGGTCTGCTGAAGAAAAAATACTTAATGATCTAACTCTTGCCTAATGCTGTAATTGCCATCTATTCTAGGGAAAGCCCCAGATTTGGAGTACTTTGTGTGCCTGGAACAGTCCCTTTTTGTAGAAATGACACCTGAAGGAGCGAGCTGCTGGATTGTTCAAGCCTAGCCTTTCTACTGGGGATTTGGCCTATAGCTCACCGACTCACCGAAGGTGACAAAGTGACAGTCTTCCACTTTATCAATCTTCTACTTGCAGATTTGATTGGCTCAAACATCTAGGGGATAGAGGGTTGAGGGTACAGGGCAACCAAAAACAGCAGCAAAAGCCTCCACTCTGCAGTATCTTTAAGCTCAGTCACAGGCTAATGCAGGTTTGGTAGGCCAGATGAACAGCTACCTTTAAGCATCTTTTATAGCCTCTTTTATAGGCTAGTAATTACCTTTAAGCCAGGGTGGGCAATTTGAGCTTGTGGACCTTTACGCCAGGACTAGCTGTTGACAAAGCAGAAGGCCTAAAAAGCATGAACCGGGCCTCCCTGTAGCTATACCCCCCTCAGGCAGCAGGCCTAAGAGGCATGGACCTCTGGACTCACACCCTCCCCAGGCATCTGGCCAGGGAGGCCAAGACTGGATCCTTCACACACACATTCTCTCCAGGTAAAGCCTGAGGAAAGAAAGCCCTTCCTAGAAGGTCTCTCCAAATATTTATTCTCTTTCTCATATTACATATACATTTTAAAGGAAACATGTGCTATGCCCATGAAGGGCACATGTCGGTTTATATCTGCCAAAAGGTTTGCTTTAATGAAAGAATAAACCAATCAAACATACTTTTAAGTGTAGTTTAATTCTTTGACTCAGTTTACAGTGTCTTGGCTATGGACATTGTAAACATTGTTTTCTAAAAATGTTTTTGATAAAGATGTTAATACATTACTATACATATCAACAAAAAAACAAAAATTAATCAAAGTCCAGCTCTTTTTCATCTATTTTATAGGTGCGCCCTCACCAATAATTAGACAGGATTCTCTCTCGCTGTTTGTGACCTCTTTTATCAGGTGGGTATGTGGCTCTTTTTCTGGTTTCTTTATCACATTAGTGATATAGAGATCGGCAGATGGAACCACAAAGCATGGCGGGGGGTGCAGTAATTTAACACCCCTGGAGCTGTCCAATATGAATATTCAGCAGGTTTTTTTGCAAGGATCCTTTTTAGAAAATATCAGAGTTGCTTTAAAGCAGGGGTCTCAAACTCAATTCCCTCGAGGGCCACTCGACAAAAATTTTTCTCCCATGGGGGCCGCTCGCCAAATTTCAAACTTTAAAGGAGAACTATGAGGTGAGTGATTTTCACTCAGCCTCATAGTTCGAGCCGACGTGTGACAATGAAACTGTCACACGTCGACTGAATAGATCGAGAAGTGATACCATCGCTCGCTCACTTCTATACCCTGTCCCTGCAGAGAGCCGTGACTATCAGTCACCGCTCCCTGCAGGGATCTCCCCCCCTCCGATCCTCCAGCGCTGACCTCTAGATAGGCAGAGGCAGCTGTCACTCACGCAGCTGGGGGGATCTCGACAGTAATGTCGGGATCTGTCCCGGCAGCGGCGGTCTCAGTATACTGCGAGCTGTAGCTCCCGGTATACTGAGCTTTGGGTCATGGGAGGACGCTAGTTTATGTCCTCCCGTGACCCTGAGGAGAACTATGGGGAAAAGCACTTACCCCGTAGATCTCCTTTAAAATAAAATGTAACTATATGCGATATGGTACTACGGACCCCAATACACACAATAAGGCCCCATTCATATCTGTAGGTTTAGGTGCAATTAGGGATTCCTGCGTCAGAAACTTGCGTTTTCCTGCATGCAGCAGGAATCCCTAATCTGATGTTTACATGCGGCCGCTGTCACCCATTCAAGTTAATGATCAGGTGACAGCAGTTGCATGTAAATGCATGCACACCGCATGTAATGATATGTGATATTATTACATGCGGTTAGAAAACACTCTCCCTGGATACACAATCATTGCGTCCAGGGAGAGTGATTGATTCCTAACCGAATGTAATAATATCACATATCATTACATGCGGTGTGCAGGAGTTTATATGCAACTTCTGTCACCTGATCATTAACTTGAATAGGTGACAGCTGCCGCTTTTAAACGCCAGATTAGGGATTTCTGATGCAGGAAACGCATGTTCCTGATGCAGGAATCCATAATTGCACCTAAAGATACAGGTATGAATGGAGCCTAATACACTTATACTCTTTCTACCTCCCACCTTCACATAAAAAAAATAAATAAATCTATCCCTGCACATAAAATAATACACCCCCCATACACATGAAAATTTAGCGAAGACGCCGGCTGAAAGGATCCGAGTTGCGGCACAGAAGCAGCTATACGGTCTACATCTGACAGAGATGCAGACCGTGTAGCTGCTCCCGCAAGTCTGGTATGCGGTCCGTGACCGTGTACCAGACTTGTGAGCGGGCTGCGGGCCACATAGTACCGGCTCGCGGGCCGGTACTTTGAGACCACTGCTTTAATGTGACACTAAACTCAGGAGTTAAATCTTAAAAATGCATTCAAGTACCCTAACTATAAACAAAATTGTAGCTTATTTGTGTATCACTCAGATGTAGATCCTCCAATCATCTCTGAGTTGTTGTTATTATATTATTATCATTCAGGATTTATATAGCGCCTGCAGTTTGCACAGCGCTTTACAATATAAGGAGGACATAATACAAGAGGTGGTAGCTGTGAGGGGATGAATTGTTTGAGAAAGTGATAGTTCAGTGGTTAGGTTGAGGCTGGACTTCCCTGAAGAGAGTCTTTAGGGATTGTCCAAAGGCAGACAGAGTAGCAGATAGACGGACAGGTTAGGGTAAGGGTTTCCAAAGGATGGGAGAGACTCTACAGAACCCCTGGAGGCGAGTATGGGAGAACTTGACAAGGGAGCAAGCGATCCGAAGGTCTTGGGAGGAATGGAGGGGACGGTTAGGGTGAGACGAGCTTGAAGATATAGCCAGGGGCAGAGTTGTGGATGGCTTTGTAAGTGGTTGTTAATATTTTGAGTTTTATCCTTTGGGTGATTGGAAGCCAATGGAGGGATTGGCAGACACTGAGTGGTTGGTTAGGTGGATGGGTCTAGCAGCAGCATTCAAGATAGACTGAAGGGGAGAGAGCCTGTGTAGAGGTAAGCCAATAAGTAGGAAGGTGAATTAGTTGAGATGAGAGTTCATGTGACACTGTCCTTCCTTCTAGTGGGTGGCTACTTTTGATCCCCATGGTCCCTGTGTGTGTCGTAAAGTAGCCACCGCTCCAAGCTCACTCCTGTGATGGACTACAATCTCACGTTTCATTTACTAATTTGTATTGAGATTGTAGTCCATCCCAGGAGCGAGCTTCAAGCTGTGGCTACTTTTCATCACACCAAGGGACCATGGGGTGCCCTCAAATTTTCATTGGTGCAGGCGAGCTGGCTACCAGCACCATGGAAATGCATGATGCTAATCCAGGGTGAGCTCCATCAAAAACCTCCCGCAGCATTTAGAAGAGGATAAAAGGCCTGTGCCCAGATCTGCTCCGTCTCTCGCCCTCTTGCTGCTGCAGCCACACTGAGGTGATGATTTTAAGGGGTCTCCTGATGTGAAGGGGGCTTCTGATGAGACAATTGGGCTTCTTATGTGAAAGGAGGGACTCTATATAATTTTTTTAGCGCTAATTCTTCCTTAAAATCCATACCAGTCCTCTATCTAGTATAAGATACTGTAGTCTATAGGATAAGGCTTTTTACATTTACTTTTTTAAATTTTAGACTGGGATGCCTTAAGATTTTGCATACTTTGAAAAAGGGTGCCATGACTGAAAAAGGGTTGAGAAACCCTGGTTTAGACGATGATCTTGTGTTTATGGATACCAATAGTCATCCCTGATCATGAGGAAGAAAGCAATTAGACAACTTTGCTCGAGCTCCATTGTCCTCTATCCTCTTCATCATTTCTGTTAAAAGAAGAAAGAGAAGAAGGAAAATGGGTCAAATGAGCAGAGGATGGTCAAACCATGCCAACCCATCTATCCATTAACTGATGTCCATAGTCACCTCTATAAATTCCTTAAAACTATATTTTTTCCAATAATAATAATACTAATGATAGTAAAAGAGCAGATCTAAGATACTGCTTAGCATATCAATCAACTCTGTTATAGACTGGAAAAGATCATTAAGCTGCTATGAAATAATTGCAGCAACTAATACTAACCAATCAGAATTTATTTTTTACTTATCTTTTCATTCAAAATAAATACATTTGCTGTCCACTATTCCTTATTTCACATCACTATTTCATTTTGCACAGCTTTGTTGAACAAGCCCATGTGTATTTTTAGCAGGCTAGAATTGAGAATTGTATAAGTTTGAGAGACAGACTGGCAGTTGCTGTGCAGGTTATATTATAGCAAAGAGGATTTCATTGATGCATCTCAGGAATTCGGCAGTGTATGGGTTCATCAATTCTCCCTGGCCCTAGAGATCAGAAATATACTTACTGGCATGTCACACTTGCTCTGTCTCACATGTCCCCCACATCTCCCCACCACAATTCCTACACAATGACGTGAGACCCTCAATTGTTCTCTTGATGTGTGGAGGGGTGTGGCTGGCAGACAATGGAGCCCAAATCTGGATGGGGGGGGAACAGGAAAAGGAACAGGTGAATATATATAAACCCATGCATGTGCAGACATGTAAACAGTGCTTTCTTCATTATCTGTTTCTGCTGTCTTGCTGTTCCCAGGTGAGTACTGAAAGGGCTTGCTCTGTTTCACACTTATTATATGTCACAGGTAAAGCTGGCCATACACCAGTAGATTTTTCTATGAACGTTCGTTCGAAGAATCTCATCAGGAAATTCAATAATGCCACCGGAGACTTGAGAAATGTCGTTCCAAATTCTATTTGATTTTAACGTTGGATTTTGGAATGAATAGAGTTTGTCGAATGAAAACCATATTCACTGTTGGAATTTTGTTCATTCAAGAAAAAGTTTCCATCCCGCTCCTTCAACTTTTTTTGTCATTAATTGAAATCAATCATTGATTTAACTCCATTAACTATTAGAAAGTCGAGCGACCATTCCACCACACTAGAATTTATCTATGTCCCTGTATTCTTTCATTTCAACTTGAATCCTTTCAGTTTTCATAAATTGGTCCTATAATATAAAATGTATCTTTAACAAATCATGGCACAATATATAAAAGGTATTTAAACAAATTATTTTCAGCATAATGATTCTCGGAATTGTGTGATTTAATTGGCCAGTGACGACTGTATCAATCAAATCTGTTTTGGCAAACCTGATGTTAAAGTAGAAATATGTCAAATTGATTTCATTATATTATTGTTGCATGATAGCCGTGATGTTTTATTTTAGACAGAACCGTCTTTATTATGTGACGAAAAGCCTGTATTAGTGTACTTTCTGTCGACACATATTTTGGTTTCATATGGTAAAGTTTACCTTAAAGTGAACCTGTCATGCACATGCAGGAATGTAAATAGAGGTTCCCTGCAACAGGAGAGATTTTAAAGGAAAACTGCAGGAAATGTTAAAATGTACCCTTTTAGTGGTCATCTTGGTCTGGAGATGAAAATAAAGAATACACTCACCCAATCCTTGCGGGTAGCCCCACTGCAAGGCTTCATCTTTCGTTTTCCTGGAGTTCTTCTTTAAACTCACCTCTCCAGCAGTCCCTTAGCTTCACCCCATTACAGCTCCTGTCGGACTTTTCTGCATTTAACACTCCTGGGAGTGTCTGATTCCTGATTCCTTCCTTTTATTCTCATGAACTGAAGCTGCAACTACGCAAGCACCTCTGGTAGTGTTATAGTTTCTAACAACCCCTGTCACCTTTGCTTGGCTTTTGTTTGGCAGCTTGGACTGCAGGGAAATTAGAACATTTGTTTAAATGGTGCTGGCAGTCACTCTGCCTGTACCATGGAAAGGCAAGATACTGTGTGAAAATTTGGGGCACCCCTAAGGAAGCCAGAAGGCACCCTAGAGTGGCACATCACCCTGGTTGAGAAAGGGTACAAAAGGTTAATAAATAATTAATTATTTTTTTTGTATGATACAAAATAAAGATTTCTATATTTTCCTTCTCTTGTAGCAAAACCATGGGTGACGCTGTAATGGCAGAGTTTGGACCAGCTGCTTCATATCTGAGAAAGTCTGACAAAGAGCGCCTGGAGGCCCAGACCCGCCCGTTTGATATGAAGAAGGATATATTTGTCCCTGATGATACAGAGGAATATGTGAAAGCCAAAGTCACCAGTCGTGAAGGGGACAATGTTACAGCAGAGACAGAACATGGCAAAGTGAGTGGAACAATTTTGAGTTTTACTTGGATGCACTGAACTTTTTTTTTTGCTGTCGGAAACATATTTGTTTGCCATTACTCACATATATCTTTATTCCAGAAAGTCAATGTGAAAGACAGTCTATTGATGCAGCAGAATCCACCCAAGTTTGATAAAATTGAAGATATGGCCATGCTGACCTTTCTGAATGAACCAGCTGTGCTGTACAACCTCAAAGAGCGTTATGCAGCCTGGATGATCTACGTGAGTAGCAACTGTTTGAGTCTTCCTGCATTATAATTAGTATTTAGCTTTATATTTCTCTTTATAGCTGTTTCCAGGCATCTGTGATCCCTCTGCAGATCTAGACATTGCTTATCTGGCAAATAAAGTATATATAAAACCTCTTATAATTATAGTGTATTATGTGGGGCTCACAGTAGGATCTACTACTTAGAAAACTATGATGCACTTGGGCTTTGACCAAGAAAATATGTACATGTATTATTCTTGATCTTTCTAGACATACTCAGGACTGTTCTGTGTGACGGTGAACCCCTACAAGTGGCTCCCTGTGTATAATGCAGAGGTTGTGGCTGCTTATCGTGGCAAGAAGAGGAGTGAAGCTCCACCTCACATCTTCTCTATCTCTGACAACGCCTATCAGTACATGCTGACAGGTCAGGTACCATATAGCAGTGTGACCAGTGATTAGTAGGTTGGCTGTAGAAGAGTTTTGTTGATCTCTATGTTGTATTGGGTTCCTTGTGACCATAAGGGAACATTAAAGCTGGATTTTAGAAAAGAAACACAAGAAATGAATGGATACCCTTTTTTCATCCTTCCATTTTCATATTCAGCCTCGATGTCAAGCCATATATTGATCTTTAACTATAAAACCAAAAAGAAACAAAAAATGGGCAAAAAAATAAACTAGTTGCATCTCCATACCTTTACAAATATCATCTTTGGTAACAATACTTACGAATTCTAACCTATGACTTAGGACCAAAGATTTAACCTAATGCCTACCATGTTCTTCTTATATGAATGTCTAAGTATTAGCTTTAGATGGAGACATTGCTAATATTTACACCAAATGATAATGTGACAGAAGGATATTCTGCAAATTATACATGTCCCACTTTTCTTTAGCATTATAAAACACACCCTTTGCTGAGGTTCTGTTTTAGAGATTGTAATATTGGCTAATATATTCTTTGTTGGAATGCATTTGGTCTAGTAAGAACCAGTGCCTTGTGATACCAAAGTAGACATGACACTGATTCATCCACATAAACATGTTGCATATTGCATTCTATCAACATATACAGGTGAAACTCGAATAATTAGAATATCGTGCAAACGTAATTGCAGTAATTGCTGCAAGCTAACAAAGCCTTGACTTGTGGGTTGGTCTTCTTCCACCAATAACAGAATTATTTTCTCTTACAGACAGGGATAATCAGTCTATCCTCATCACGTACGTACTCTAAGAAAGTTTTCTTTACTCAGTTTACGGCTATTATGTTTATGTAAAACTAATTCCTTGTTCTTTTCTTCCTGAGGTTAGTGGAGAATCTGGTGCTGGAAAGACTGTAAATACAAAACGTGTCATCCAGTATTTTGCTGTCATCGCTGCTATCGGTGACCGCAAAAAGGATTCTGGTCCCACAGGCAAGGTAAGTCAATGCCATGTTATTTTTTGTTAAGTGTGTTGGAAATACAACAGCTTATGATAATATACTGTAACTATGTTTTTAAACACTAGATGGCACTGTAGTGCAATTTCAGTCTCTATGCTTATGCATGTTTATCTATGATCTATATTTTTCCTGTTTGATGCTGTAATCCTCTATATATGCATGCAACGTTCTTCTAAGCAAGTAAAACTTAATTCAGCATTCCTCAAGAGTTCAGTGCTTCATCTAAACATATAACCAACAAAGTGCACAAAATCACCTAGGAGGAGAGGTTATGAAAATGAGTAGGGAGGAGGAGATCCGTGTTCTTTGTAATTTATCAGAAATTAAGTAGACATGGCTGACACCCCATGCTTAGGAGCTCAAAAGACACTAGGGGGGGGGATCTATCAAAACTAAGAAAATGTCTGCATTCACCTATATGACTATGATGATGGTCTTGCTGCCTTATAATCAGGGCCTAGGGCCATAACCTTTCGCTGCCACAGACTTATGCCACACAGCGGTGGCAGCAGGCCCGTTTAAACAGACTGTTTACATTTGTAAAGCCAACTGCCAGATTTACAATGGAAGTGATTCCGGTGGCTCAGCTGCCGCCACATCGCTTCCAGGGGCCGATACAGTGCCCCCACCTGCCCCCCCTGCCTTGTTTCCCAGGCTTCGCTGTCCCTCCTCAGGTGTTGGCGGGAAGCTGGGCAAGGAGATCGGCGAACATCCATTCGCCTTTCTACTCCCTGCTCTATGGGTCGGGGAGCAATGCTGGTTGCATCATTTCCGGTCCCGTAGCTGTCATTGCTCGGCTGCTGAAGCTGAGCAAAAAGCTATTGGAGTGCGATCTGCAGATCGCACTCCAATAGCTTATTTAGAGTGGAAAGGTGACAATAGTGTCACCTTAAAGAGTACCTGTCACTGCTAATATGCTATCACATGGGTGGATTCCAAGACCCCTATGTGATAGCAATTAAAGTAAAGTGAAAAAAAGAAAACAGTTTTAAATAATAATATCAAATAAAATAAATGCAAAAATAATTTTTACAAATTTGAAAGTCCCGTGCGAGCATGCACACATTTACGTAAACATGCATCAGGTGTGTCTACTAGGGCTGCAGCTAACGATTATTTTCATAATAGATTGGTTAGCCGATTATTAAGTTCGATTAATCGGTTAATTGGATTTTTAAAAAAAGGCTCCAGTGATGGACTACTAGTTTGTATTGAGATTGTAGTCCATCACGGGAGCAAGCTTGGCACGGTGGAAGTAAAAAAAAAAGTGGTGTGGTGTGCAATATAGTACATTCTACAGCGGCGCAGTGCAGAATACCAGCAGCTATAGAGGAATGTAGCAATAGTACATTATACTATAATGTACTATTGCTGGGATTTGTAGTCCTCTGTAGCTGGCGTTAACATGTATTATTGCTGGGATCTGATGTATTCCTCTATAGATGGCGTTATTCTGTATATGTGTATGTGCTGGTGTTCTGCAGTGCGCCGCTGTATTATACAATGCGGAATACCATGCACAATACAATACAATGCAGAACACCATGCACAATACAATACAATGCAATGCAGAATACCAATGTATAATGCAGCGGCACACTGCAGAACACAGAATACCAATGTATTATACACCGGCACACTGTGGCACATTAGCAGCTATTGACAACGTTTTCCATCGTCGATTTTAATCGACTTAATCAAATAATTGTTGCAGCTCTAGTGTCTACCTACGAAAACGACAATCACGCTACAAATGTTGGGTATCGCCGCGAGCACCAGAGTGAGAGAAATAATTCTAGGGTCAATATTTATGCGTATCTTGAAACTTTAAAAACCATGTTGGGGCTTTTAAAGCATCATCTATGGACAATTTGGGGTACTGAATTTTGTCGCCATTTCACGGATACATGCAATTTTTAACCTAGGCATGTTGAGTACCTATTTACTCATCGCAACCTCATCTTTTATATGTTACCAAAAAAAATAGGTATTATATTGTGTTTTGGGGCACTAAAATTAACTTAAGTGCATTTTTTACCAAATGATAACCGGCCGCCGCCGGTTTTTTGCCCCCCCCCCTGACCCCTCACCTTTAATCCCGGGATCCGCTGCGTCAGGAGGAAGAGGACGGGAGATCAGCTCCTTGCTGATCTCCCTCCGGGCTGTGAATGCAGAAGTGATGTGTATTACATCACTTCCGCATTCACCTGTCAGTCATCTGGCTGCTATAGCCAGAGAAAAGAAGCTAATGAAGCAGATCTCTGCTTCATCAGCTTCTTTTGGGGTCCACAGGTGACATTAGGGGTCCTAGAGACCCCTAATGTCTCCATAAAGAGGACCTGTCAGTGTGCCTTTGCTATTATATAGGGGGATTGTTATCCCCCTATATAATAGCAATAACAATAAGTGCAAAAAATATATATATAAAGTAAAAAAAATAAAAGTAACATATAAAAAAGTAAAATAAAATAAAAGTCACATATAAAAAAATTTAACTCCCCCACCCCCACGTTAACGCACCTATAAACGTAAATATGCACCCGGTGCCCCAGCGCGCAAAAACGACAATTGCGCTACACATGTTACATATCGCCGCGAACGTCACAGTGAGAGCAATCATTTTAGGGCCATCAATCACTGATAACACTAAACTGATGAGCGGTAACAGCTTTTAAAGCGTCGCCTATGGCCAATTTTGGGTATTATCATTTTTTGAGGTTTTGCGCGCGCACGCAATTTTAAGGCTTGACATGTTTGGTGTCTTTTTACCCGACGTGACCCCGTCTTTTATATTTTACCAAAAAATTGGGTAATAATAAATGTTTTATCATTTAATATAGGGGAAACTGTTTTTTTTTTTAATTTCGATAATTTTTCCTTAATATAGTAAAAAATAAAAACCCCAGTGGTGAATAAATACCACCAAAAGAAAGCTCTATCTGTCCCCAAAAAAGGGTATAAAATTCATTTCAGTACAGCGCTGCATGACTGAATAAATGTCAGTCAAAGTACCGCAGCGCTGAATACTGAAAAATGGCCTGGATGGGAAGGGGGTTTAACACCCCGGATGTCAACTGGTTAAAGAGTTGCTCTTATATTGTGCAACATAAAAATTTGCAACTGCCACTATTTTATTCCACATATTGGGGTGTGTGATGGGGGTTAGTGGAATATGATTTGGGGAAAGGGGTGTTTGGGGTGTGTGATGGTGGGAATGTTGCAGCATAGGTAAATGAGCAGCTGTTGAGTTCAGCGGGTGATAGCAGCAAGGGGTACATTGTAGTCAGTGGGTGACAACAAGCGAGCGGCCACCTAATTAGAGAGCCGCCTCAGTTGCTTCCCGCCTGACTGGCCAACAGTGCTGAGTGCTAAGGGGGTGCTCATCACCAGGCCCTTGATGCTCTTAGTCTGGCCCTGGCCGCAGCCTCGACCAGCGGCTTCCTCATAGGATTTGATGATGATCGCTGGAGAAAAAGCCGTCTCCTGCAAACTTCAGGCAATCCGTAATGGGAGAAGGGGGGAGTGCAAGTAGCTGGTCTTGCCTAGGGCGCAAAATAGTCTAGCACTGGCCCTGCCTATAATATTGCAGCTTTTTTTGTGAGACTGCAATCTCTCATTGGGGGCAGGGATATGCTTCTACAAACCTAATCTGAAATATGTAGTTACATTAACCTATTTGTGGTCTAATATAGGGGTAATTGCCTAAACAATAGCAAGCACTTCAGATTCCAATACATTTGGAAATCTCTGTGATCTGCTACTGATTATTGCCTTTTCTAAAACACATACCTGCATTGTAAGAAATACATTGGGTGCAGCAACCTTAGTGATGTAGACAGGTTTGTACATACCCTACATTCTTGGAACGATTTTTACCAATAAATAGTCTTAGCCATTCTTAGGTACATAGTAAAGCATTTGTAATGTGCTGTGATTACTGTTTTCTTGTAATTGTCAATGTTTCCTGTTTATTTTCAAAGAAGCCATTGCATAACCAATCTGTCTTTTCTTCCAACTAACTCACAGGGGACTCTGGAGGATCAAATTATCCAGGCTAACCCTGCTCTGGAGGCATTTGGTAATGCCAAGACTCTGAGAAATGACAACTCTTCAAGATTTGTAAGTTATTGGCCTCAATTTCTTCACTTGCCATCACGGACATTCAGCCTTTAGAGCACAGATGTAATCAATGGTCATAAGATTTGAATAGAAACCCCGATGCTTATTTTTCTGTAATTGAGTACGAGTACGGATATTTATATTTCGGTACTTGCCGATCCCGAGTGCCGATATTGGTACTTCTGCTAGCATGGAACCGGCTTCCCTGGCGATCAGGAAGCCGGGCGGCATTTCGTTACCCGCCGCCCGGCTTCTTGATTGCCCGGGAAGCTAGCTCCATGCTGTTTGGACGCCTCGATGCTGATTGGCCAGCTTCCCGCTCAATCAGGTCACTGTCTCTGCCGCAGCTCCCAGCCAAATGCTGCGCATGCGCGATGCAGCGAGCCGATCCTTCCCCCTTCTTCCGGGTCCCATGTGGAGGTGGCGCGAGGCTGTGTGCAGACGCAGTGGCGGAGGTGTGGTAAGCAGTGGGCTGAGGCAGGGACTGTGGCGACATGCTTCCTCGTCACCAAGTAGCCAATTAGGAAGCCAGGTGGCTTCCTCATACCGGAAGATCTGGTATCAGGACAAGTATTGGGAGCATTTGGGCACCGATACTAGTTTTGATATTGGTGCATCCCTACCAGCCGTGTTAGAAAAATAATAGTCTTTACTGTCTCTCTAAAATGCTCCAACAGAAACAGCTTTTCTTTAGCAAACAAATATGTGTGTGTGTAAATAGCCTAGCCGAGTGTTAATTAATTAAAACCTTGTATATAGTTTGAAATGTACATGTACATTGCGGAAAGCTTTTTTTGCCTGTTGCTTATGGTGGATACTTAGTAATGCACTGTGTCACGGCTATTTCATCTCTGGGCTTTCAAGACCCTACGTCTCATCAATTTTAAAATAAAATCTGCTGCCGGTGCTCAGGTTTTTTGTCATTATAGCAGATATACTTGCCAAAGGGACCATTCCAGTGTTGCAACTCCAGCAATATCTATTGTTACTCCCTGTCGCAAATATCTCCATCTGATCTTCTTCTGGGTTCAGCATCTTTGGCCATCTTCATTGGCTGGGATCGTTTATTGAGCTGTGCAATATAAAAGTAAAAATTATACTGGCACTTCAGCCAAAGCAAAAGACACCAGCCCCAAGTGTTCAGCAAAGGTATGCTCTTACCACAGTTATAACACAGCTTTAAAAAAAACACAAATTACACATTTATAAAGATCAGCATCCCGTTTTACAAATGTGCTTAAAGTTACACAACTGGCCCTTCTCCAATCACAAAGTAAGTAGAGTGAGAACTCCATGACACACCAAACTGCAGGCTCGATCATTTTATGAATGGCACTTATAATGCAGACTGCGCTGCAAAGTCATTTTGCGGTGGGTAGCAAAGAGCAGTATCTGATATTCACTATGAATAACCCCCACAGTGTGATCAGGGAAGCTTATGTTTTTCTATATTAAGAGTGATGTATCTGTAGTTTAGAAGATCATTTTTTTTTTTACTAGAATACGGTAGGCATTTTGTATATTAATTCTATTTAAAAAATGGTCTGTGATATGTATTTTAGGCCTCAGTTTTGTATCTTCCCTGGCTTTTGGCAATTGGGAATATTTGACATTTCCATTTACCGTCATTCTTTTCTCTCTCCTTTCCCTTTTCCTGTCTCTTTTCTATCCTTTTCTGCAACAGGGTAAATTCATTAGAATCCATTTTGGAGCCACTGGGAAGTTGGCATCTGCTGATATAGAGACCTGTGAGAATGACTATAATCCTTTATTTCTCTGTTCTGATTCTATAATAATAATCCTTCCGTAGTGTGTTATGGCATTCTACTTTTCTCTTTCTAATGCTGGGCATACATATAACAATACAATAATTCTATACAAAGATTGCTTTGGGAAATAATAGTATATTTCATAAAAAGATTTTGCTCAATAACTCTAGAAACCAATTTTGAATGATTTGACTGAGTTGGGATGCTTACTAATGTGGAGACTTGGAAAAGTAGGCCAAATCAGACCTTGATTATGCTTAATAGGTGGTAACAATCAAATTCAACCAACTCAATCTTTTCTTTGTTGTGTTGATCATTTGTAATGATTGAATTTTCAGATGATCAGTTATCCCTACTTGCATAGCCAGCATAACCATCTTACTCTTCTTTTCTTAGAGGTTGCATGCATAGAATGTATTATCTCTTCTTGACCATAATGCCATTCAACTTATTATATTAGTTGGTCCGCCTCAAGTAATGTTATTTAGCTTGGCACCTGTTTACAGAGTTCCCTTATTTTCTAATGGCAAGTGATTTATGCCTTAAAGGAGAACTATGGGGGTCAGTGTTTTTCCCCATCGTTCTCCTTAGGGTAACGAGAGGACACAAACTAGCGTCCTCCCGTTACCCTAAGCTCAGTATACCGCGAGCTACAGCTCGCGGTATACTGAGACGCCGCAGCCGGAGCGGATCCCGACGTAGATGACAGGATCCGCCCAGCTGCGTGAGTGACAGCTGGCTCTGCCTATCTAGAAGCAGAGCCAGCTGTACCCGCCCCCTCCCTCGTCCGTTCCGCCAGTCAGCGCTGGCAGATCGGAGCGGGGAGAGGGGAATCCAGCCCCTCCCCTGTCACGGCAGAGAGCCGGGACACGATCGAGAGGCGAGCGAACCCGGTATGTGTTCGCTCACCTCCCGATCTACTGCGCCGACCTGTGACAGTCTCATTGTAACAGGTCGGCTAGAACTATGAGGTGAGTGAAAAGCACTCACTTCATAGTTCTCCTTTAAGCATAATCAAGACAGTGGTCATGAGATCTCACTGCCTCATGATAGAGCTGTAGAAAGATTGAGACATACACATGCACAATCATACTAGCACAGTATACTTATGCCCTTGGCAGACAAACCTGGAACTGGTCTTCTCTTTGTGGAACAATAGCAATTGGCTAAGAAATCCAGTAGTTATTGAAGTGTAGCCCGAAGCCATATGGACATTTCCTGCTGTGACTGCCATTGACCAGATTGAGTGAAGATCCTTATGGCTCTATAACTTTATAGAGCCATAAAGAGTCATATAGAGCCACTTTACTCACTTTTCTGTTTTAAAGATCTCACTATTCTCTTTAGATCTCCTGGAGAAGTCTCGTGTGATCTTTCAGCTAAAATCAGAGCGGGATTATCACATTTTCTACCAGATCTTGTCCAATAAGAAGCCAGAGCTTTTGGGTAGGTGTCACTGATAACCCAAGGCCACGCTGAGATCAAAATCATGCCATTTATCTTGTATCTGTTAATTTTTCAAATTTCCATTCTGTTTTACAGACATGTTGCTGGTTACCAATAATCCATATGACTACGCATACATCTCTCAGGGGGAGACCACTGTGGCTTCAATTGATGATGCAGAAGAACTTTTAGCCACTGATGTAAG
The DNA here is from genome assembly GCF_000935625.1 of Nanorana parkeri. Classification (NCBI taxonomy): domain Eukaryota; kingdom Metazoa; phylum Chordata; class Amphibia; order Anura; family Dicroglossidae; genus Nanorana; species Nanorana parkeri. The sequence goes on from NW_017306493.1 coordinate 1,464,699, forward strand.
TGCTATAAACTTAATAATATGTCTGACTTATAAAATAGAAGTCACCAGGGCCTAACAATTTGCATTGTCTATGGCATGCTATAGCTATGTAGTTATTTCTTATTAATGTAGTAACTCCACACATGGTTTTACAACACAATTTGATCCAAATAAGTGCCTTCAAACTATTTTAATATGATCATTTGTGCCATTTAAGAGTTTTAATTTGCATACATATTCCAGTAATCACCACCTAAAGCATATTTGTCTATAACTATTTTTCAAATAAGGTCTTTAATTTATGTAACAACACCATATTTCTGAAATGTGCCCTTGTATGGGCAAGGCTCCCTCACCTTAACTGCATTTTGCTATGCAAATGTATATATTTGTCATAGAAAAATTGGAAGTATGGTATTATGTGTACTACTTCCTCCATTGAATGTATTCCCTTTTTAGCACTGAAATAGATTTTGGCACTATATAAATCAATAATAACATTTCTTAATATAGCAAACATTTGCAGGGAATTATATTTACAGCATGTAACATTAGTCTATGTAAAGTCAATTGGCTGGCTGTATTATTCATACTGGACTGGACTTGATAAGACCTGCCATTGCCATTCCATAATCACCAATGTAAAGCAGTGGTGACCAGAAAAAAAAAACCTCTCCGATCATTTTAGTAAGCTACGCCACTCATCCATTATTACATTGTAGGTCTTCTGTTGCCTCAGTATTACTGGAACACTATTTGTTCCAGGGCCTTTACAGAACCAGAGAGATTAGAGCACCACCAGAAACAAAAACTTTTTTGTTTTAGGCAAAAATGGGTGTTAAATAAAAATAAAAAGGTCAGAATTTACAACTGACATTTCTTCTAAAAAAAATTGCTTGGGTTGCTTTTATTGGGTTGATTTACTGATGGAAAATAGGCTGTTCACTTTGCAAAGGAATTTTCACTTTGCAAGGGAAGTTTTCCTTAGCTTAGTGAATGGAGTGAAGTTCTGGTGACTTCCATCATCCAATTATTTGCAAGCAAAAATTCTGTTTTTTTTTTCCTTGCACATGATTAGGTATTCTTTCCACAGTGAATTTTCACCACATTCACTAAGCTAAGGGGAAAGTTGACTTGCAAAGTGAAAATGCCCTTTAAAAGGGCAAACAGCCTTTTTGCCTTTAGTAAATCAACCCCTATATACACAAGGCATTTATGGTTTTTAGCTGTGAAGCAAACCTGTGGCTTAATCCACAGTGATCCTCATTGCATGCCCCTTTTCAATGTCTGTATGCATTCTTCCTTAATCCACATAGTGCCTTGGTACCATTAAAATCAGGGGTGCTTTATTACAGTAAATAGGGACCACAGGCTCTCTGGTCACACTGTGGTCCAATCTCTTGCACATTCTTTGTCTCCCGGTAAGCCAGTAAGGGGACCCTTCCCATTCAGCATCCAATAGAGAAATAAGAGGAGCATGGAGTGCAGTCATAAAAGCTGTGGTCCCTCTTTCCTGTCGTAAAGCACCACTGATTTTTACAGTACTGAGACACTATATGAATAAAGGATGCAGTCATTCATGGTCTCTTCACTTAGGTCCTGTCACCAAATTACTATGGATTAGAACAGTGGTTCCAGACCTTTTTTCACTTACATACCCCTTGACCATTTCCATCAATTGTACCCTTTCCCATGCAATAAAGGTGTAGTAGAGGGCAGGGCTAATAGCATTCCAGACTAAACTGTATTACTGTTCTACTATTTAATGGGTTGACGGACACTGGTCAGTGCTGAAGTGCGGCAGTATTGCTGAGCCACGTTCCTTTTAGTGTGTGTGACCTGCAGCCTGTGTTCCTTTTTACTCATTCCTCCCCTGCACTCTCCTGACATTGCAGCTACTCAATACTTTAAAGGGATAGAAAGGAATAAAAGTGCAGGAGCAGAGCAGAGCTGATCTCATCACTCTGCTAGCATTGTTTAACTTCTACACTTACCAGGGGTTGATGAGTCTGCTATACTCACTCACTTACTAACAGGAAGGCCAGCTAGGAGAAAGAGAGCGGGCATATGAGAGAGACTACTCTAACTCCACTGGCCATGTCTACACCAGTTAGCTTTGTGCTGCATTCCTAACAGGAGCACAGTGCTCTGTTCTCTTCAGAGAGTAGACAGCATAGTCTGCATAGATAATGGTGTGGATGGCAGGGATGGTGGAAAAAGTGAGCAGGCATTGCCACAGACAGCAAGTGGAGAGGCGCTCCTAAAAAAGTACCATTGCTGCTGCCTGCCCTGTATTAGTGTCATGTGATTCCATGAAGTGGACCAGCAGCAACTTAACAACCAATGACGCCATGCATCCAGGTCACCTGCATCATGGAAATGCATGATGCTGTGTTGCCCGGTCGCCTGCATCCTGGTAACAATTATGCTGGATTGCTGGGTGGTGCCATTACTGTATTTTTTTTGGTGTACCCCCTAAACGTCTTGGCGCATATCTCTGGGGGTATGTGCACCCCAGATTGGGAACCACTGTATTAGAAAGCCAAACGTTTCTTTTAATAATCTTAGCAAACATGTACATAGAAAGTTGTACAGCAGAAGTTTCACCTACAGCTATTTACAATAATGTTATGAAAACTTTTAAATCTGATATATTTATTAAGTCACCCACACAGTACCCATGCTCATATTACCATCTGTATAAAATGACATTTCATGGATCTGTTCCCTGATCTATCTTCCTTAGAGTGCCTTTGATGTGCTGGGATTCACTCAGGATGAGAAGAACTCAATTTACAAGCTCACGGGAGCTGTAATGCACTTTGGGAACATGAAGTTCAAACAGAAGCAGCGAGAAGAGCAGGCAGAGCCAGATGGCACTGAAGGTTTGCTATGGATACTGTGAACAAAGAATATGATTGTAATGTTCTACTGTTCTTAGGGTATATCTGTGGAAATATGTAGAGGTGTGAAGATTTTTGACATTTTATTGCAACACACTGCAATGCTGTGTTGTGGTGTGAATGAGGCACATAGAAAATATTTTCTGTGTGCCCTTGTAGTGACCTTCGTTCATCAGGTGCAGATCACGTGCAGCATGATGTGAAAGGGGGCTTATTACAAAATGTAGGTAGCAAAATGCTGTGTATCTTGGAAAATATGAGGGCAGGGGGCAAGGATGGATTTTCGATTTTTTTACATTCTTACTTCTTAATTCTGCTGATGTCCTGCAGCCTGTTTACAGACTGTCCCTGTATACATGCACTACAGTGATTCCCGTACTCTGAATGCAGGAAGTGATGTATATTACATCACTTCCGCATTCAGCTGTCATTCCTGGCTACAGAAGCTGGAGAGAAGCTGGTGAAGCAGATCTGTGCTTCATCAGCTTCTCTGAGGGTCCCTAGGTGACATTAGGGGTCTTAAAGACCTCTGATGTCTCCATAAAGAGGACCTGGTACTGTATATTGGCTATCATATAGGGGGCTACGTATCCCCTTATGTGATAGCAATGAAGTTAAGTGGAAAAAAAAACTTTTTTAAAAATTTGTTACAAAAAAATTACAGCCACATATAGAAAATTAAAAAAACACAATTTTTTTTAAAGGTCCCCTGCAAACATGCGTTGGGTGCCCCTACGTGCAAAAATGATGATTGCGCCCATTGCGCCGCACATGTTGCAATAATTTTAGGGCCATTAATCAGTGATAACACTAAACTGATGAGCAGTAAAAGCTTTTAAAGTGTCGCCTATGACCAATTTTGGGTACGGTAGTTGTTTGCGATTTCATGGGCATGCGCCACTTTAAAGCTTGATATATTTTACCAAAAAATTAGGTAATAATAAATGTTTTATAACATATAGTAGGGAAAAGTTTTTCTTTCAAAATTTTCGGTACTTTTTTCTTTATATAATAAAAAATAAATACCACAGTGGTGATTAAAAACCACCAAAAAATGGTATAAAATTAATTTCAGCACAGCGTTGCATGACAGAATAAATGTCAGTCAAAGTACCGCAGTGCTGAATACTGAAAAATGGCCTGGACAGGAAGGGGGTGTAAACACCCCAGGCTTCAAGTGGTTAAAATATTTTTTACAATAAAAACAGGATTTCCAAGTGATATTATGATGCTAAAGCTTATATCATCTACTTTAACAAACTATGCTGGAGTTCTTTGAATTGCAGTGCTGGGGTAGATTTTCTTGTGTGCCCTGCCTGTGAGCACAGATCTGTACACCCAAAAAGACTTGTACTGTATCTGTCCACAACAAGTGATTGATAGCTAGCTTTGTCAACACCATAGCTTTTTTTTTCTATTGATTGTTTTTTTTTTAAACCTAACTAACTTTTAGCTCAGGGTGATTAGAGTAAAGACTGTTGTTGCTGACAGTCCATTGAAAGGTTGCCTTTTTTCACAGCACCCCCACTGCATCCTGCTCTGGTCCAGTGTGGCTCCTGTGTCCAAGGCATACAAGCTGCAACAAAGAATGGCAGCATTTAGTCTGGGATGTTGCATATGCTTTGGGCGCTTGGGGGAAACTGGTGGTTTCAAGGAATCAGGGGATGAGGCCAGTGAGGAGGAGTGGGTACTGGTGACCGGGGTGTCACCACTGCACAAGGCACATGACAGTATCTCCAGCTCCAGCGGTGTGCCCCATTCTGCATAGTTTTATTTGAGCCACCTAAGTATTGACCCAGTCTACCGTGAAAGATATGACCATGCCTACTGAATCCTGTGTCTGTGGTCTTGTGTACCCGGCTGTTAACAGGGTGGTCCAGTGACAGAGAATTGTCACTGGACCATACAAGGTCCATCATACAAGGGACCTCTGCATTCATATTGTCAGAACTGAAAATTCATTTTAAGAAGGTCTGCAAAGGCAGCATTTCTCTCAGATCAGACGATCTGTATTTTTTGTTTGCCTGAATAAAACTGGAGCAGATAGAATCTGGAGCATTTATCCATGGCAACCAATCAGCTTCTCTCTTTCATTTTCAAAGCTTGACTGAAGACAGAAGCTGATTGGAGGCTGCTGCTGCTGTATTTAAGCCAAGCTAAATGTAACAGGATTCAACGTGAACTGCAGATTTCCTCATCCACCATAGATGAGTGTCCAATGTTCTGCATTTAATTTAGAAACCTGCAATTCAGGTAAACCAGATTAAATCAAACAGCTCACTCTTCTCTATATGAGTTAGTTTGATATTGTGGCTTTGTGCAAAAGTTGCACAATGTATGCACTGTATATTACAGTACAACAAATTTGTAACAGAGATTATTCTGAGACACTCTTGGTTAGATCTTCATTGTGAGTGATGACTTGTGATAAGGAATATCTTAATTTCCTGTGCCACGTGGCAATATTTTTATCACTTTGGTATTTGTGTATTTGCAGATGCACTTTCTCATATTGGCACTGCAAAAATGTGTCCCATTTGGAGCAATATCCAAATTTGAAGATTTAGAATTCCAACACCTCATTTAGCCACCTCACTGAATATAAGGCACCACGCACATCCACCTACAGTCAACAATGGGAGTTTAGCTTCTGTACACCTGAAGCTATATGAGTGAATTTTTCATGTAGCTTCTGTACACCTGAAGCTATATGAGTGAATTTTACTGTCTTTTCCAGAGGCTGACAAAGTTGCCTACCTCATGGGTCTAAACTCTGCTGACCTCCTGAAGGGATTGTGTCACCCCAGAGTCAAGGTCGGCAATGAGTATGTCACCAAAGGACAAAATGTCCAACAGGTGAGTTATCCTTTTTTTCTTCATATTAGATATTACAAAGAAAATAAACTTACGCACAAACCATGCATTTTATTAAACTGTTACCATTTTTTTCAGGTGTATTATTCCACAGGAGCACTGGGCAAGTCAGTGTATGAAAAAATGTTCTTATGGATGGTAGTAAGAATTAACACCACCCTGGAGACCAAGCAGCCCAGACAATACTTCATTGGAGTGCTGGACATTGCTGGATTTGAGATCTTTGATGTACGTTACCAAGGAGCAGATGTTCTATGTGCTAAATAAGGGAGATTAAAAAACAAATTAATAACAAATAAGAAAAAGAAAGGACTGCAAACCTTCTGAAATGACGGAGACTAGTGAGAAGGCAGTGCAAAATTAAAAGTTACAAATAAAGTAGAGAAAAACATGTTAATATTGGGAAATGCTGTGGGCTGGTTGGATGAGGTGGCTGCATTAATGAATGAATAATTCATAAAAATAGAACTGTTTATGTCACTATGTTACTCTGTTACTATGTCAATAAGAAGTAAGAAGAATTACTGAAGAGATAGTTGTCTTTTTTCTTAGTAAACTAATTCCAGCCAATCCTCAACTCTTTTTTATCACAACAAATAAAGGAAACAAATTCATGCGATTAACAATTTTTAATTCCATTTGCATCTCCAGTCAGAAGTCCCCCCACATACACACACACTTACTGTGTAGTGATCCAGACTGGAAGTGAGTCTAAATCTAACAGGGCACTGACAGTAAACATGAGTTAATATCTGTTAAGAAGGTACTTTCATTCATGTCATTGTTTGTCAGATTTTGTGAGATTTGTCCTCACTTGCCTTCTCAGAGACAGTGGTCACAGAACAGAAAAAGAGGAAAAATATTTCCAATGAGAGCACAGACAGCAAAAAAAAATATTGACACTAGTTTAAAACTTTTCACACTCTTGTCAAAAAAAAAAAAAAAAAAAGAATGGCTAGAGTTGGTCTTTAAGTGGCTCTCCAAACTAACTTAGAACTTGCCCCCTACTCCTAACCCTCCCATATGATCCTTTTCATTTTTTTGCAGACTAATGTATGGCCTTTTTAGAGTTCCCAGCTTGCTACTCACAGAGATCAAAATATCTGAGTTTTGATGTATGTTTTTTTTCCCCTTTTCTCTTATTTTACATATGTCTTTCTCCAGTTCAACAGCTTTGAGCAGATGTGCATCAACTTTACTAATGAGAAGTTGCAGCAGTTCTTCAACCACCACATGTTCGTGTTGGAGCAGGAGGAATACAAGAAAGAGGGAATTGAATGGGAATTTATTGACTTTGGCATGGATTTGCAGGCCTGTATCGATCTCATAGAGAAGGTAAGAAAGTGATTGATCAATCTAAGATGACTCAAACTAGATGCATTCTCTTTACAATGTTTTAATGTCTGTTGGTGTTCTTGGGGCACATTAACTGAACGTTGCCCAGCGATTAGTATTCATGTTTAGTTTCGAGATGAAAGGCTTAGAGCAGACAGGTGCTCAGCAGAGCGTCTTTTTTTATATCACCCCATTTCAAATTAATGGGGTTCAACATCTGTTGGTGCTGTGGCTCGCTCAATACTAAAATGCTTTCCATGCAATGGTTTTTACTGCCTGCTAAATCCACTTTTACCAATTATTTAATATGTGCACTGTCTTAATTCTATTTCTATGTATATTAACAACATCTTCTTTTTCCACAGCCCATGGGAATCATGTCCATCCTCGAAGAGGAGTGCATGTTTCCAAAAGCCACTGATGTAACCTTTAAAGCCAAGCTGTATGACAATCATCTCGGCAAATCCAACAACTTCCAAAAGCCGCGCAATTTAAAGGGCAGGCCAGAGGCACACTTTGCCCTGGTACACTATGCTGGTACTGTGGACTATAACATCAATGGATGGCTGGTAAAGAACAAGGACCCCCTAAATGAGACTGTGGTGGGATTATACCAGAAGTCAGCTCTCAAGCTTTTGGCACACCTGTTTGCCAATTATGCCAGTGCAGAGTCAGGTACAGAGGAGAGGATCTATGGTTTCTAACCTTTTCATTCACACATTTTCTTGATTCATTATTTTAATTAGAAAGCCTTAATCTGTCCACAGACACATGCATCTAATCAACTGCCAATGTATCACCAGACCTTCGTATGGTCTCTATCTCCCTCTGTTTAGTTTAGGCCTGGTGATCTTGCATTGCTGCCTATGAAATCCTTGCTATATAAGCAGATATAGGTGCCAAATCAGAGAAAATGTTTTCCTGGGCTGGATCTTTTGTGCCATCAATTTCCATCTTCTAAAGATACAGTATTTGCTGGAAATATTAATTCCATTTGTTAACTGCATTTTATAGCTGCATGTATGGTATGTATACAATACAAGCCAATAGTATTTGTTCTCTGCATTTCCATCAATATGTGTTCATCAGTGCCCATGTACACTTCATGGGGATAGTGTTTACTATCCCCATAAAAAAAGACAGCATAGCTTTCCTTGCGCTGCAGTAAAGGGAACTTCTTGCTACCAGGGCTTGTATGCTACCCGGATATCCATGTGCACTAAATCCTTGTGTCAAACATGCACTGTTAATTTATGTTCTGCACACATACAATAGTGAAATATATAGTAAAACCTCTACATAGCAGTCAACATGACAATATATCGCAGAATATTTCTTGTTTACACTCAGCTACTGTTTGATAATGGGCTTTTAATATGTTTCCCTCATGCAGATCAAGCTACCAAGGGTAAGGGCAGTAAGAAGAAAGGCTCCTCATTTCAGACAGTTTCAGCTCTACACAGGGTAAGTGGTAGTTAGGATCTTCAGGTTATTTTATTCTATATATATCTCCTACACTCATCATACAAGGGACCTCTGCATTCATATTGTCAGAACTGAAAATTAATTTTAAGAAGGTCTGCAAAGGCAGCATTTCTCTCAGATCAGACAATCTGTATTTTTTGTTTGCCTGAATAAAAAACAATGCGCTTTAATTCCTAAAAAATCATGGTAATGGTGGTTAGTTCACTTCCATTACAGTGATGTGTACTGAGTTCATTTGTTTGTTTGTTCCCCAATGTTAGAGTGGGATTTATTGGTTTTCTTCCACGTACCTAAAAACATACAGCTAGGCTTAATTGACATCTGAGCAGAAAGCCGCTGTAGTCATAAGCAGGGTGAAGTGTGAATGATTAATGTATTTTTATAGCACTGCATAATGTGTGACAGAATACAAATGTAGGACATTATAATGATTTCTTCAGGGCAAAAAACCTATGCATTTATTCCAAAGTCAGTAAATACATTTAGAATACAGCTAGTGTAATGGGCATACACCGGACGAAAACTAAAATCTTCGAATGTCCCTACTTGGTAAGCAAATGGGCAAGAGTGTGGGGACTTATGAGGGGAGAGTCAATGTGATGATGTTCACTAGTAATTCAGATGAGGCAGTGGCATGGGCTGGATTTCAATTATTGTAGCCTATAGGCAAACAACCTTTTGGTGCCCAAAGCACTCCTCTGCTAGCATCATCTCATTTACACAGGTTGGTCAACACTTGCTCACCACATTCAGGTGCTTGCTTAGATTTTGGAGTATGTTGGGGTACCATTTTGGTACGCCAAAGCTTGTTGAAATAAATTATATATATATATATATACATAGATCTATATATTTCAAATCATATATCATATATCTATAGATCTATATCTATATATCTATATCTATAGATATAGATATATAGATATAGATCTATATCTATAGATATAGATCTATAAATATAGATCTATATATATTTAGCAGCGTAAGTTGCCATGTCTATGGGGCAGGTTATAACACATGCAGAAATCTGAATATTTTCGACATTAATGACACTTTTCAATTCTACCTCCAAATGTTCTGATTTATTGTCTTTCCTTTGAAAACAGTGGGCTCACCTTACTGTTAAAGCCCTTAGAGCAGCCTGTAGATTTCCACAGATTATTTATAGAGTGTCCTACGTCTTCCCTTCCTGGTGCTTACTTATTGGTCGGTAAGTTTATCAATTACCTTTGGTGGCTAATATTGAGACAGGAAGAAGGAGCAGGAGGTGAGCTAGAGGTTTTGGTGATCCCAAGGAACTGTGAAAATAAACTGGAGGTACCTGCTCTAAGGATCTAGACACCATATTAGGAGGTAAGGTGAGCCCATACATTTCCTCTAACCTAATGTCCTTGCTCTTCTATTTAATCTACCTATACCTTTGAAAACTCTCCCATCTCCAGGAAAATCTAAACAAGCTAATGACCAATCTTCGAGCTACGCATCCTCATTTTGTGCGTTGCATCATCCCCAATGAAACCAAGTCTCCAGGTAATATTGAGAAAATATAAAAACATCCTAGAAGACGCTTAAGGCTTCCTCTTTATTATTTTCTGTGTGGATATGTGTACAAATATAACATATAGGGGAAAGCAGAGCACTGTGTGTATGGTTGTGTGCGTTACTTTATGAATATTTGCTTTAAATGCATAATAAATCACATGAGACTTTTTATTGCACCTAAACTCCACCATTATGACAAGTTTAAAACTGTAACATGGGACTCTAAAATAACAAGCTTTTCTATGTATTGTCTATTTCATTTAAAAATATATACATGAACAATGTATTTGAACAACTCATTGGTTATTACTGGAGTAGATTTTGCTTAATGCCATGGTTTCCAGACTATGGGGTCTATTCACAAAGTTGCCAAAGGATCTAGCCGTAGCTTCGGCCGATCCTTCGGCTAGCTTCAGCCACTATTGGCATTGTAACTAGCATTGTACCCGCCCTCTGCTGCAGTTCTCCATCAGGTCCATCAGCAGAGGGCAGGTACAATGCTAGTTTACTATTGGCTATTGCAAATTGAAATAGCCAATAGTAATGTAGCAATGCATTCCAATGGGAATTTTTTTTTTCTATTCTGACATCGCTCCGTGTCAGAATAAAGAAAAAAAAAGAAAAAGCAGTGTTTCTCTCCTGGGCGGCCGGGAGCGGGAGGCTCCCAGAGCGCCCGGGAGAGGGGTTTTTTTGACGGCAGCAGAGCCGCCGGACAATAGGAAACTATTGGGCGGAGCTAGCTGTCACTGCTTGCTCCGCACAATCGTTTTCTATTTACTTTTTTTCAACTTTTATCAACTATTTTTCTGTTCTGCTCGGTCTCTCTGAGGGACCGAGCAGAACAGCAGTGTGCAGCTCACCACGGAATATCCACGAAGACAAATCATTACATTCTTTCTACAGCTGTGGAAACAAGCAACATTTTAACTTTTTTTTTACCAGGGCACAGGCATAATGGCAGTAATAAGAAGTCAATAATGTTTAACTTAATCAACTGATATTTTTCTGCCCAGACTGAAGCAAGCTTACCAACTAAATTGGATGAATCCCAATGCCAGACGTTTACTTCTCCCCACATCCACATTTAGCCATCCTACTGTTGTCATTGGCCTGAGTGACTTGTGTAGTGTATGTGTTCTCGGGATGTATGGGATGAAATCTCTCAGTCAGGGTCCCAGAAAGCAATGTAGAGCCTGCAGAGGATAAAACCCTGTCCCCCATACTCAAAATGGGGTTGGGTGGAATGGGGAGAGCCATGACATGATGATCTCATTTGAAGATATTGACTATTTAAGTCAACTGTATGTTATTGCATATGGGTTCTATAGCTTCTACTATTGATTTTTTTCCCCAACTCTGACAAAGTCATGCTTCAGCTGTAAATGATCACATATTGGAAAAATGTCTAACATCACTAAATTCCTATTTTATAAATGCATACATATGCAAGCCAGAGCAGTTATGAATGTACCCATTGTCTACAGGGATGATGGATAACCGTTTAGTGATGCATCAGCTCCGTTGTAATGGTGTGCTGGAAGGCATCAGAATTTGCAGAAAGGGGTACCCTAATCGTATCCTGTATGGAGACTTCAGGCAGCGGTAGGTGTGAGAAAAAAAATATATGCCATGTGTTGGACATGGATAGTAATACAATGTAATTTCATCCTTATATGTTTTTTCTGTTTGTCAGTTACCGAATCCTGAACCCTGCAGCTATCCCAGAGGGCCAGTTTATAGACAGCAGGAAAGGGGCAGAGAAGCTTCTGGCCTCATTGGAGATGGATCATACTCAGTATAAATTTGGACACACCAAGGTAATGCATGCACTCTTATGAAAAAAGAGAAAAATTATAGCAATAAGCGTAAAGTGCACCTGTGCCCAGACTATGGACATTAAAGTATTTACATATTCTTAACAAGCAGTAAAATAGCTTTAAAACAAGCACTGAATGACCTTTCTAGTTGCTTGTGAAGTTACTATTTTTCAAAGATCAGAACAAAGTTTGGTTTCAGTCAGTTTCTAACAGCTAAGAAATACCTGCAGTGTGTTTACAGTAGATAGCTGCCAGGCTGTCAAAATTTGCAGCTGGGACCGGGCTCTGGGGCTCCACCACGGTCCTGAAATCATTAGTCTCTATTGTTTTAGAAAAACTGTCACATGACAATAAACAAAAATGTATCAGTACTCGTACTTGTAAGTACTTGGCAAGTACCAGTACTCGTACTCGCAAAACTGGTATCTGTGCATCCCTTTATTTATATTTATAAAAACAGAATCGTACATTAAAACAGAGATGTACAAATCCCAGGAGCTCCGTGTGCTCCTTACAAATGACAGCTGCCTCCTAACATTTGAATTTTTCTCTAGTCTAGTCTTGGACCTCAAAGTATCGGTACATGCACTCGTACTTGTACCGAGTATTGTACTTGGTATCTGTGCAACCCTACTTTAAAGCATATTTTTTCAGGTTTTCTTCAAGGCTGGATTGTTGGGTCAACTAGAAGAGATGCGAGATGAAAGACTTTCTAGAATTATCACCCGTATCCAGGCTCAGTCTAGAGGTGCTCTCTCCAGAATAGAATTTAAGAAGATTGTGGAGCGCAGGTAAGTAATCAATTCACATAAGTTTGTGCTTATGTAATGCATGCTTTATATATCAACTGCACAAGTCATGTTTTTTGTGCACTACTCTACCCCATGAGATGGCCAAAAGAGAATTATGAATAGCATTATTGCTTGCTATGGTGCTCTGTATCATAAGGTTTTACTACAGAAATAAGGAATCACTAAATTTTAAACAAAAAAAATCTGAATTTGTTCTTTAATGTTTGCCAGAGATGCTCTCTTGGTGATCCAGTGGAACATTCGGGCATTCATGGGAGTCAAAAACTGGCCATGGATGAAGCTTTATTTCAAGATCAAACCCCTGCTTAAGAGTGCAGAGACAGAAAAAGAAATGCAGACCATGAAAGAAGAGTTCCAGAAACTCAAAGAAGCTCTGGAGAAGTCAGAGGCACGTCGCAAAGATCTTGAAGAAAAGATGGTCTCTTTACTGCAGGAAAAGAATGATCTTCAGCTTCAAGTGCAAGCTGTGAGTACGCAGTTTAGCTTCTTGCTATATCAAAGCAGGTGAATTTCCTAAAACAAGGGCATTTATAGGTGTGAATTTGTTCAACACATGAAATATTATAAATTGAAGGTTAATAACGCAATAAAAAAGGTTGTCACAAAAAAACTTCTTAAATAGTCATCAGAGTTTGAACTTCAGGAAGGAATGCATTTACTCTATATATAGTTCATAACACTATATAGTTTTTTATTTTTAAATATCTCAGGAACAAGACAACCTAGCAGATGCTGATGAGAGGTGTGAACAATTGATTAAAAACAAAATCCAATTAGAAGCAAAACTGAAGGAGCAAACAGAACGGCTGGAAGATGAAGAGGAGATGAATGCAGAGTTGACGGCTAAAAAGCGGAAACTAGAAGATGAATGTTCTGAGCTTAAGAAGGATATTGATGATTTGGAGCTAACACTAGCCAAAGTGGAAAAGGAGAAGCATGCCACAGAGAATAAGGTGAAATTATTTTCATGATCTTGGCAGGTTGCTTTCAAACCCTTAGCATGTTTCTTATGTATAGATTGTTATTTTTAAAGGTCAAGAATCTGACTGAGGAGATGGCTGGCTTGGATGAGATTATTGTAAAATTAACAAAAGAGAAAAAGGCTCTTCAGGAGGCTCACCAGCAAGCACTGGATGACCTCCAGGCTGAAGAAGACAAAGTCAACACGTTGACTAAAGCCAAAGCAAAACTAGAGCAACAGGTTGACGATGTAAGTGACACATGCAGAATTACCTTAAGGAACAGATTTCTCAGGAAGGTTTTCTAAAACCTGTTGTGACCCATACAGCTGGAAGGATCGTTAGAGCAGGAGAAGAAAATACGAATGGACCTGGAAAGGGTAAAAAGGAAACTAGAAGGAGATGTAAAACTGAGTCAAGAAAGTCTGATGGATCTTGAAAATGACAAGCAGCAGCTGGAGGAAAAACTGAAGAAGTAAGTAATAAAAAATGTTGTCAAATATTAAACATAAACTGTAATATTCACTATATAGTATTTGAACAAAGATCCATTTTACGATTACAGTGGTTCACATTTACTATAATTGCACTCTTGTGCTCTGAATAGGACTTACAAGTTTTTTTATTGAACTTATTACAGAAAGGATTTTGAAGTCAGCCAACTTAATACAAGAATTGAGGATGAACAGAATGTATGTATTCAGCTTCAGAAGAAGATGAAAGAGCTTCAGGTATGTCTAAGGGTGATTCTGATATTAGAATCTGATTGGGAGAAGGAATTTGACAAGCAAAGCTTTTTTTTCTTTGTTGTAACACTATTTGGTTTTAGTATGGCCATATTTTGTAATACTAAGCCCCTCTGTGATGCATCTGATCAGCAACATGTTGAGTTAAAATATTTAATATTTAAAATCGTTTTATTAAGGCCCGTATTGAAGAGCTGGAAGAGGAACTGGAAGCTGAACGAACAGCAAGAGCCAAAGTAGAAAAACTTCGCTGTGATCTGTCAAGAGAGCTGGAGGAGATCAGCGAGCGTTTAGAAGAAGCTGGAGGAGCTACTTCTGTGCAAATGGAGCTCAACAAAAAGAGGGAGGCTGAATTCCTTAAACTCCGGAGGGATCTGGAAGAGTCCACTCTGCATTCAGAGGCCACTGCTGCTTCTTTACGGAAAAAGCACGCTGATTCTGTGGCAGAGCTCAGTGAGCAGATAGACAACCTACAGAGAGTCAAGCAGAAATTGGAAAAGGAGAAGAGTGAATTTAAACTGGAGCTGGATGATGTAACATCCAACATGGAGCAGATGGTGAAAGCCAAGGTGATAATTCTATTTGGAAGCACTCCTATGTGGCTCAATCATAGAACTCCCAATTCAAGCTGTCACTTTACCCCACAATGCACAATGTTCAGCAATGGCACACGTACATGTTCGCTCAAAGTCAAATAAGTCTTCATATGAAGATACAGTCACTGGTTTGAACATTGGTGGGATGATCTCACTGTTTTTAGTCTACGGTGCAGGGGTCTGTAAAGGAACCCTTTCATGAGAGAGTATGGAGGCTGCCATTGCTAACTTCTCTTTCTGAAAAATGTTAGTTACCTGGCTGGCATTCTAATCCTCTGGCTTTATTAATTTAAGTCATTAAACAAGTTTTCAAATAAATACTTTTTCTGCCTTTCCTGATCTGCATGCTTGAGGAGCATAGGTTATGGCTAAATTGTCCTGAAAAAGGGTGTGGCTTATTCTCCTTCTTTCCAGCATGTCTTTAGCAGGTATTCCTTTGTTGATAGAGTAATGCCAGAGGATGCTATAACATTGTTTCGTTATTAAAATGTTCACTAAAGCAGATGCAGTCAGCTCAAAAATAAAAAGAGCTCAAAAGAATGGCTTTGCAGCTATTATACATGTACATTATACATGGTTTTCTCTTTGCAGCTCTACATTTCTTTTTTATGTATTAAAATTAAATTTTCCTTGGCAGGCCAACTTAGAGAAGTTATGCCGTAGTTTAGAGGATCAAGCAAATGAGCATCGAACTAAATCTGAGGAGAACCAGAGAACTGTTAACGAGCTGTCCTCCCTACGTGCCAAACTGCAAACTGAAAATGGTATTATCTTTGTTCTTTTTCTGTTAACACTAATAATCCTTAACAATTTATCATTTCAGGGCTAATTAGGACATTATTAGTATTATATTATTAGTATTATTATTAAATAAATATTATAGTGAATATTATTAATATTAATTAAACAAACACAGTGATAGCATTACACACCCCCTTTACAGCTAGTAAGACAATAGTATGGAGGAGAAGATACCATTTAGTGTTATGTTTATTGAAGCAACCCTTTGCCCAGTATACAAAGGTAAATTCTGACCCATTTTATACAGCATGCACATTTGGATGCCTGTATTCTAGGTTGCTTCTCTTCTAGAATGCACTCTATTGTACAAATAGTAACCAGCCATTATGTTCAGCTTCTCTGCCCTCCCCACTTTCTCCTCCTGTATCTCACTATATGGTATCTTATTTAACCAATAGTAGGGAGCAGGAAGTGAGAGTGGGTGAGCAGAACCAAGAAACTGGAAGCTGGTTTTATAACAGAGCACCCTGGTATTTGGGGGTTCCAATTTCTGGAAGAATAGCAATCTAGTATGTAGGCATCTTTTGAAGCTGGCTATACAATTTTAGTCAGGGTTTTGCTATTTTTATCTTGCCACCGTTTTGAAAGATCAGTTCCAATCAAATAAAAAAATGTATATATTTCTGAGACTCTAGTAGTGAGTATAATAGTTCTTTAAAATCAATGTAATATCTTTATTACAGGCGAGCTTTCCCGTAGGCTGGATGAAAAGGAGTCACTGGTGTCTCAGATGACACGTGGCAAGCAGACTTACACCCAGCACCTGGAAGATCTAAAAAGACAACTGGAAGAGGAGACAAAGGTACCTGTGATGTATATTAATTATTTACGTTTCACTATGTTGTTGACTCTTCATAGTTTAACCCATTCTCCCATTAGGCCAAAAATGCTCTAGCACATGCCCTGCAGTCTGCCCGTCATGATAGTGATCTTCTGAGAGAACAATTTGAAGAAGAACAAGAGGCTAAAGCAGAGCTTCAAAGAATTCTATCTAAAGCCAACTCAGAGGTAGCTCAGTGGAGAACCAAGTATGAGACAGATGCCATCCAGAGGACTGAGGAATTGGAGGAAGCCAAGTAAGATTGCAAGGAATAATTACTGCCTATGGAAGTACTAAAATTTGTTTAATGGAATTGATATGCCAGAAGAACTATCTGAGTTACATATAAACTCTTGCTTTATAATTTATGATAGAATGTCTGTCATTTTTCAGGAAGAAACTGGCACAGAGATTGCAGGAAGCAGAAGAAGCTGTAGAAGCTGTAAATGCCAAATGTTCCTCTCTGGAGAAGACTAAGCACCGTCTGCAAAATGAAATTGAGGATCTAATGGTTGACCTGGAGAGGTCAAATGCTGCAGCTGCTGCACTGGACAAGAAGCAAAGAAATTTTGATAAGGTAAGAATAGAAGGAATACTTTAGAACATTCTCTGTAATATCCACATAGCCTGGATATAGACACATAGACTTACCATAAATTGTGTACTCAGATTCTAGCTGAGTGGAAGCAGAAATTTGAGGAATCCCAGACAGAGCTGGAGTCATCCCAGAAAGAAGCTCGGTCCTTAAGCACTGAACTATTCAAGCTGAAGAATGCCTATGAAGAATCTTTGGATCATTTGGAGACATTCAAAAGAGAGAATAAAAATCTTCAGGGTGAGAAAAATATAAAAAATACATATATCAGAATTCAAATAGCAGAAATTAAGCTTCTGGTATATTAGACAGCACACAGAAAGAAATCCATTGTAGATGTTTCATTTTAAAAGCACATTCCTAGCATCATACATTGTGCTGAACATTTTGGCTAGTAAAGCTCTAATTTGGAATGTTTATTTCTTATATGAACTTAGAGGAGATCTCAGACCTCACAGAGCAGCTGGGAGAGAGTGGAAAGAGTATCCATGAGCTTGAAAAGATACGGAAACAATTGGATCAAGAGAAGATGGAAATACAGTCTGCACTGGAGGAAGCTGAGGTGAGCTAATTGAACACTCTGCACTAAATGGCTGCAGACATTAGAGAATGTTAGGCTTTACAGTTGGATCAGGGAATGTTTGTATTTCTGTAGGCCCCTCCTTGGCCAGTGTTCCCTACCTGCATCTTCTTCGGGTAAAATCAGTTGGCCAGTATAGATTTTTTCAGCTGATCGCTTTAATTTCCTTTATCACAGCCAGTGCCTGCAATGCTCCTCTTTCCTTTTTCTTCAGTTTTACATGTCACTATATGATGGTGACAGTATGTAATCATTATTAGTTTCTGCTTAAATCTCCTTGTTTACTCTTAAGATTGTTTAAAGATTACAATTGATACAAAACATTCAGCTCTTTAATCATAAGCCTGATTTTAATCCAGATTCAGTAGATATATTTCCATAGTATCTCAAATACTTTCTAATGTCTCTGTAGCACTCTATTGTATGATTAGCCATTGTCTCTTAAAAACTTTCACAGGCCACTCTTGAACATGAGGAAGGTAAAATTCTCCATGCCCAGTTGGAGCTGCATCAAATCAAGGCCGACTCTGAGCGCAAGTTGGCCGAAAAAGATGAAGAGATGGAGCAGGCCAAAAGAAACTATCAAAGAATGGTGGACACACTGCAGACATCCCTAGAGGCTGAGACCAGGAGTCGTAATGAGGCCTTGAGAATCAAGAAGAAGATGGAAGGAGATTTAAATGAGATGGAGATTCAGCTAAGCCAGGCTAATCGTCAGGCAGCTGAAGCTCAAAAACAAGTGAAGATTCTCCAAAGCTACCTGAAGGTAAAAATAATGCCTATAGTTTTATTAGACGGATACCTACACCCTTCGCCTATTTAAGACTGAACAAGTATGAAAATGTCATATTGATTATATATATTTGTAGCACACCCCCTAATGAGCCACAGAGAAAAGGTGGGTCATACATTATAGCCATGTCTTGGAGATCCAGGTTCTGACTGCCCATTAGCACTTACCACCCTCCATGGTGACCGATAAAAGCGAAGTCCAGACTGTAGATATGATGCTGAAGAACTTTATTGATGAGCTTCAGGGAGAGAGAGGTTGAGGGGCAGGATCATCCAGGCTGGTGTAGACTCCTTTAAAGAGTAACTGCTGCCATCACAGAGTAGGAACTTTAATCCAGACATGGCAATCTGGGTGTAGAGCACCTGGCCGAGCAGTACTTGAATCAGAAGTCATTGGTCATTTTCATGCTTGGTATCAGTAGTACCCACTGGGCCATCAGACTTACGCCACAGGGCAAGCGCATGGCTAGTCCCCACACTTTAGGCCTAGCTAAATCAGACAATCCATAGGCCGGGCCCGGGGGAGGAAGAGAGAGCTCACATGGTCCACCCCAGGTATTTATCTCCTCTACCAGCATTAATCTCCTAGTGATTGGCTAGGGAGACATACATACTCATAGCAATCTCTCAATGGTTGCTCTGCTCTGTGGCCAGGATACACCCAGCAGCAGACAGATGCAAACGATGACAGACTGATTAGGGAAAACCAGATTAGCATAGACTACAAATCAGCACAGCAGGCATCAGACTGATTCCAATCTGACAATACTAACTTTACTTTATATTTATTTGTGGTTATACACCTAATTATCAAGAAACAATAATCAGCAGCAAAAATATGAAAATGTGTTCTAAAATAACTTAAAATACTATGACAGCAATTATTTCTACACAATACTCTTCTGGAGTGCCCCAGGTTACCTAAAACCTGGGGTGCACTGATATGTACATACTCACTTGGAGTAGGAAAGCTGACGGCTGACAGGTTTTTTTTTTTGCCTTAACATCTGTAATTAAATATGAGAGGTGGGCTTAGTAACCAATAACAATACCATCAATACATATGAGAGCACAGTAGGTTTTGTGTGCCATGGGGTGCTCTAGAGGACATTGAAAAGTACATACAAGCATCAGAAGTTACTTGCTTTAAATTCCTATTGCGCTTTATAAACTATTGTATGGAAAGCAAAGTTTTAAATGAATACTTTTTGAAAGTGTTATTGTACCACAGTTTTAGCTATGTAAGGATAACATTTTTGTGTTTGTAATGTCACAGGACACTCAAATCCAATTGGATGATGCGTTAAGAGCCAGCGAGGACTTGAAGGAGAACATTGCAATTGTAGAGAGGAGAAACACGTTACTCCAGGCAGAGCTGGAGGAACTACGGTCTCTGGTGGAGCAGACTGAGAGGGCTCGGAAGCTTTCAGAACAGGAACTCATAGAGACCAGTGAGAGAGTACAGCTCCTCCACTCACAGGTTAGGTGACTACAATGCATTAACTGCAGTTGCTTAAAGCAAAGGACAGTTCTTAGAATAGAATGCCCTATAACTTTCCCTTTGTTCCATATTTAGATGCACAGTTGTTTCTATAAAAGGATTGTTCTTTCGTCTTCTGTCTTCCTAACAATAGTTTGACCAATGGCTCCTCTGATATTTAGAAAATGTGGCTTCTCATTTCATTCCTGCTATGTGACTCTGAAGTATCTTATTATGTCTTTAATGTTTGAAACAGAACACCAGCCTGATCAATCAGAAGAAGAAGATGGAGTCAGACTTGTCTCAGCTGCAAACAGAAATGGAGGAAGCAGTTCAGGAATGCCGTAATGCAGAAGAGAAGGCCAAAAAAGCTATAACAGATGTGTGTACTGTGGAACAATGTAGTTGATTGCATACGAGTGCGTGTGTGCGCGTGTGCATGAAAACACCCTTGTAGAATTAAATACTTAAGACTACTGTAAAATGATATAGGTGTCATGGTCATGCTTTAACATATACCGTACTTTCTTTTACTTGCATATTATATTACGCTTATTACAGGCTGCCATGATGGCAGAAGAGTTGAAGAAAGAGCAGGACACAAGTGCCCACCTGGAGAGGATGAAGAAGAACATGGAGCAAACAATCAAAGATCTCCAGCAACGTCTGGACGAGGCTGAGCAGATTGCCCTGAAAGGTGGTAAGAAGCAGCTGCAGAAGCTCGAGGCTCGAGTTCGGGAACTGGACAATGAGCTGGAGGCTGAGCAGAAACGCAATGCTGAGTCTGTGAAGGGCATGAGGAAGTATGAGAGGAGAATAAAAGAACTCACCTACCAGGTGAATTATACATGTGAATTAAGTACAGCATGATTATGTTCCAACAAAACAAATAATGGACACAATAATATTGCTTCAGTCAACACTGAAAATTAATAATTTATGTGCAAATGGGAACTCAGCCTACCTGCCAAAGTTTCTGATTTTCATTCAGACATTGCTGTGTTACGTACCAGTCTACTCCACTGCTTAATGTACTCTTGATGGCAGTGATTTGGACGTCCCATCTGTTCAGCCATGTAAAATGCAGGCTGGATATTCCTAATCCCTCCCACTATAAGATCCTTGATATCTGGGAAATGGATAAACAGTAAAACAGCTCGGAATCATTTGAAGCTCAATTGAAACCTTGTTTTTCTTTATTATGGCATGTGCGTGCTTACAACTGTTAAAGTTGCCCTGTGTCAACAGCACACAGGTGAGCCGGACTGCTGTTCTCATACAGCACAGAAGTCCAACACTCTTCCTGCACATTGCTCTAATCAACAACACTTACTATCACTGAATGATTCCTAGATAGCATTGCAGTTCACTAGTTGATTTCACAGAAGTGAGTCTGTGTTCTGCTTGTTAGCCATATATCTACCTAGTGTAGGGGGTGCCAGAGGGTTCAGTGATAAGAAGATGTATCTTCACCCATCGTTCATCTGCCCATCTATAGTCAACATTGGGCACACAACTTACTTTGTCCATTGTGAATCTGGTACTGGTTATAGTACCATTTTAACTAATTTTTTTTTTTTATTACAACAGTGAGAGTACTTGTGCTTCTTCTTGTCACTCCTATATCATTCACCACTATTCTCTATCACATTCTCTTTCATCTGCAGACTGAAGAGGACAGAAAGAACTTGGCTCGTCTTCAGGACCTGGTTGATAAGTTGCAGCTCAAAGTGAAGACATATAAAAGACAGGCAGAGGAGTCTGTAAGTATCATGGCTTAGTTAGCTTTGCTTTCACATATAACGATAAACAAATAAGTGCATGAAATCCCCAAAAATAAGGATATTTATTCAAAATATACTATTTATTGTGTTCAGAAAGTGTTGCACCACATGAGAACTAGGTGATACAATATTCTATATTTATTGTTCAATACGGTAATATTACCTGCTTTATGACCTGGGATATTTTAGAACTTTGGGCCACATGTATGAAATGCTTCTTGACTACAGTTTTCTGAATTTCCCTCCTTGGAAATAAACCAGCTTCTCCCTTTCCTGCTGCTGAGGCAGGTTAGAACTCACAGGATTTTAACACAGGCATTTCTTACATCATACATGAGTCCTTTTGTGACTAGAGCAGTTCTGTTACATATTTCTTTGCTGTAGGATTCTTTGTTTTATTGCAGATAAGCCATTTAAACTGAAATATTTTTGTTAAGTGTTCCTGCCTTAAAAATGCTACATTCACCTCTGAAACCTTGATTACAACCTGTTTGTTCTGTTTAATCTGTAGGAGGAGCAAGCCAACACAAGCCTTTCAAAGTTCCGTAAAGTTCAGCATGAGCTGGATGAGGCCGAGGAGCGAGCTGACATTGCAGAGTCTCAAGTGAACAAACTAAGGGCCAAGAGCAGAGATGTCAGCACCAAGGTTAGTGCTCCCTAGGGACAAGGGTGCTGGGACTAATAATGGGCAGGAGAGAGGGGGTAGATTCATGCAAGAAAATTGCATCAGAAGACAACAAAAGCTTTATTACAAAACATAGGAAATGTCTGTGTTGTATATTGTTAACAATTAAGTAAAGCTACCTTTATTAGTTCTGTAATGCAGTCATGCTGCCTTAACTAATAATGGTGGGCTCCTTTTTTGAATTTGTTCCGGTGCTATTTTTTGCAGCCATGGTTAAAACACCCTGTGCTATTAGCATGCTCAACACAGCTGCTGCTCAACACAGAGCACATTGGTGCGCATCTCAAGCATTCCAACTCCACCCTGCCCAGTGCTCCATTCAACAGCATCCCTCAACCCTAAGCATCACTGTTGATTGGAGCACAGGGAAGTGAGTGTGTCGGACCACTGTATTCTATGTTGGGCAGCAGTCTGGCTTTCTAGCGCACTACTAACACTAACAGTAAAAAAAGAGCCCAAAATCATTACGGTGACTGCATTAAAGTAATAATGTAAGAAGCTTTAAATATATCAAGACAGTGGATATTTAGAGGAAACATTGATAAGTAAGCACACTTATCTTTCCTTTCTTTCTTTACAGAAATCTTTGAATGAGTAAAATCAATGCACTGATCCACTTCTACGTCATACAGAGTCCAAGGCCCTGTATTCTGTAACTTACAGTATCCATTTGTAGAATAAAGAATTTAACCTGCCTTCCGATGTACTTATTTATTGATATTCACAATGATACCTGTCGGCTCACGTTCTATGAATATTGTTCCTCCTTGGGAAAAAAGATCAGCAAGGAAGATGTAAACACATTGGTGTTCTTAGGTCTGTGCATATTGACGAAGAATAATGGAATCTCTTGATGTGCAGCAGTCTTGGAAAGAGGATCAGGCTGCAAAAGCATCAGAACAAATGTATTTCTTTGTTGTGTTACAACCTTTGATCTCTTCTTCTTTCAGAATTTTTTTTACAAGTTTCTCTTACGGAGTACAATATCAAATCGGAAAATCTCAAATTTTGCTTCAGACGTCAAGGGCTGAGTTCCCTTCTCGCTCCCTCTTGCTTCCTGCAAAGGGCTGTGGGGGGCCAGAAGAACCCCAGGGGTTTGTGTGGCTTTTCAGCTCTTGTTTGCATATATAACAGCAAATAATAGGATACAATGATGCCGGGTTTTTACGACAGTGTGCAAATACATAATGCGATTTTGACTTACTAAAATCACAGCATCATTTGTCCTTTTGGACTCTAGACACTAGGGGGCACTTAACCACGCAGACATGATCCAACAGCTTTTAGGCATCTCTACTGGCTCATGCATTTTGGTGACTGTATTTAGGTTTAAGCTAACCAAACTCCTAAGCTGCGGGGCTGAACGAGAGAAATTACTCAATTCCCCCATCCACGCTAAACAACATGGATGGAGGAATCTCTGATCACTATTCACCCTGAGTGAATATCTGCAATAACCTCATAGAAATTAAATAGTCTTGGCTGACCCTGGGCACTTATAGTATATAATATCTGTAACAGTTCCAGTTGCAGATCTGTGCCCAACAGTAAATGCAGTACAAAGATTCTCATGTGGCAGTGCAATTATATGTATGTTTCTGGCAGATACGTATGTGAAGCACTTCCCATTTTGTTATTTTTTTAAATAAATTTACCACTCCATTTTTGTATTTTTATTTAACTAATGTAAATGACTAGTCATATGTTTCTTTGGCCTTCTGTTTTTATGCTTCTTTTATGCAGCTGTTCTTTTCAATTTAATTCCACTCACTCCAGGGTAATGTGATTTAATGCAATTTCTTTTCATGTGGATCTATGGGATTAATTCCATGTGACCAGTGCAATTACTTTAATTAGCATCACAATGTGACCGTGACCAAACATCACATTGCAGGGCAAGCTGACCCCTCGACATAACCTTTTTCACCCAACATATTGCACTGTGTTCTCTTGTCTTTTTAAATTGGTTTTCCAGGCTAAATTTAAAACCTCCAGTCTAAATCAAAATCTTTCTATATTTCCTAACGGGGCTAATTAGATCTTTAAATATAACCAATTAAAATGCCTCAGTCTTTGAGTGGGAATGGCTGCTAATATGCAAACGTCAATAATTATTGGGACTCTATGCACACCCTGCTTTCAGATCATTAGGACGCAATGGGAGCCATACTGTTCCTGTACCCACCCTCACCACTACAAGTTATTATATGTTTTAGTCCTTCCAAAAATGTGTGTCACTCTGAGCAAAGAGGATCTTCAAAGAGATGTGATTTTCCTAAAATGTTGTTACTGTTATCCTACCAGTTTAGATATATAACATGCTTGATACTGTTCTTTTTAAGACCTCATTCTAGTCAAAGTTTGGTTTTGTTTGGAGTATGAAAGACTTACAGGGTTATTCACAAAAGGGTGAAGAGTTTGGAGAAGGCAGGAAAAGTGAACAATCTAGGACAATGTAGCTGACAAGCGATGTTGTTCTAGATTGTTCACTTCTCCTGACTTCTCCAAACTCTTCACCCTTTTGTAAATAACCCTGTTAGATCCTCTGTCAATTGTTTATTATTGTCTGTGTCCCCATTCGGGAATTTCTATTTTATTTCCTGTGTATTTGACAGAACAGGAAATGAGAGAAAATCTCCCTACTCTCTGTGTGTTTGACACGTGTTAGAGACAACAGGAAGTTACAAAAAAAATCTCTTCAATTCCTGTGAATTTGACAGGTACCGGACAGAACAGGAAGTGAAGGTGGATTACAGGATTCCTACGAATTGGGACACAAGTAGCAATAAAATCACATTTTCTAGTAGAGTGTCAGGATTTTATTAATGAATCATCAGAGGATTCCTCTTATTTCCTGTCCAGGTGATGAGTGTCATAAAAGGAAGAGAAGAAAAAAAAAGCTTTGAGGACACAGCATTTAAAATCTGAACAAATCTCCACAGCCAGGACACACTGCATGTATATCTTAACAGACGCTCTAGCCCCGATTCACACTATCCAAGCCTAAAATATTTTGACAGGAGCTTTACTCTAGGTAGATATAAAAGACACAAATCAATGTAGCTCTGAATTAATTAATACATGAATAAATGTATTTTCTCAAAAGCATTCTTTGTCAGTATCAGAATTTGGCCTGGTGTCAGACTTTTTCAGTCCTGTATACAAAGACACCTGAACTGGTGGAGGGAGGGGCAGCACAAGGAACCAATCAGGTGTTCTGCATGCAAATATGCTGACAAGGAACATGCTCCCACCTCAACCTAACAACTGAACCATCACTTTCTCAAACAATTCTTCCCCATACAGCTACCTGGGTCTAAGAGAAGGATGAGGATTTAATTTCTTAGATGCTTGGGACCAGGACCATCCGTATAATGAGGCAGTCTGAGTCAGTTGACTCAGGCGATATCTCTGTGGGTCATGTGGGGGGTTGGCAGAGTGGCATGGCCGTACAATGTTGGTTGCACAATGTTCTGCAATGCTCTGGCCACAGCATCCCAGGTTGCTAATAGCCTGGTGGGGAGATGTGTAAGGGCCATACACATCTCCCTGCCCAGCTCTTAGCAACCTGGGATGTTGTGGCCAACCATGGTGTGGCCAGCCAGCTCCTGGAAACCAGTGACATCAGTGAGCTGGGACAGGACTCCAGCCAGAGCTAGAGCTGGGCGGTGTTCCCAAGTGTTTTCTTTCTTGCTAGATGGGAGACTGGGGAATGGTCAAGAAGCACCTTGCCAAGCCTCTGAAGCCTCGCCAGAATGGGTCATTCCAAATTATGTTTACTACTGCTACATCAGTCAAGCTTGAGGGTAAGCCCACCTGGATACACACCTCCCATTACCACACCTCTCCTCTGTGATGTCAGCACTGAAGAAAGATTTCTGCTATTGGTTACCAGCCAAAGAGGAGTCACTATTGTGTGACAAAAGCCACTCCCTAAGCTGGACGTAGCCTTCCAATAGGGATTTAGTAGGTGTTTGCTGAAGTTTATGCGTTGCCTTTTAGCAGTGTGGCTTAAAGCTCATGTACACCTTTGCAGAGGTTTTTAAAAAAAACATATGCCAGCAATGTACACCAAGTGAACATGAAGCAAGCATATACAGCTGATGGATATGAACACAGAAACTTACATTTTTGTTAGCTTTCCTCTTCATATCCTGATGTAAATGGCCACCTCTGTGCTGTGCAAGAAATGTGTGTAAATCTTCCCCCCATCCAGACAGTGTATTGTGTGTAAAGGCAGAGCTGCTGTTTACTGATCCTGTTACAATGGGAGACAGGGAGGGGGGCAGCTGATTACAGTGTGACTCCCTGGTGTGACTCCCTGGTGTCAGACTGATTTTCCTGTGGAGACATTTAGAATTTTTAGGCTTCAGGCGTAATAAATGCTTCATAAAAATGTGCATACGTATACATCATCACTGCACCTCTTCAGTACCACAATAAATGCTAATCACTTACAAAGGTGGAAATAGGGTGGCCCAACTGTCCACTTTTGTTTCATCAGCCTCAAGTGAGCCTTCCATCAGGTAAAGAAAAGATATCCCTATTGTTTTCTTTTCCTTTCCATCTATAGCTAAAGCTGCATGGACCGACCAAGCTTTGGTGCAACTACACAATGCTAATTGAACTTGAACTGCTGTAAGTGTGGCGATATTCCTGGAACTGTTTTGGAGGGAATTTTCGTGATTGTGGTTCTCATTAATGACTCGGAATTTATTTGTTTTCCAGGGGAAGCACTTCTCATCCCTGGAATGACGTTAGTCTTAAAGAGGAACTCCAGGAATGTAAAAAGTTAAGCCTTGCAGTGGAGCTAACCCCAAAGCGCAAGGGTGGAGACCGATATATTTTTTTTTTATTTGAGCCCCTAGAGCAAAACAAGCAGTTAACCCTTGCAGTGCTGCGGTTTACCCACTACAAAGGTTAACTTTGTATATTCCTGAACTTCTTGCCAACTGTCCAGAATTAGTGATTACAAGCCGTCTGGCTTGACACTTGCTTTGTCTGAGGATCTCTGTGTGTGTTAATTTTCTACTTTCTACTGTATACTTTCACTTTGTAATTTTTTCAAATAAACTGTTAAAGCTTCATACTGTGACCAGAGGTTGTTGTTTATCTAGCAAGTATAATTATGGGACCACAGCATTTTGTATCAGATGCTGGGAAGTTAGTACAGTTTGGGTACTTGTGGTTAGTTGAGATATACTGTATGTTGGATTCTCACATCTACCAGAGTTTTACATCTCTAGGCAAAATCTCTCCCTATCAAATTTTGATTTTATATGACAGAGATCAGAAGTATAGATATTAAAATCTATTGTGAGACTCAAATCATCGAACTGAACTATCAATATTTAAAGGACTGGCACTCACAGATCTTTAACCTGTGTGATGGGCTAAAAACACAGAATGGCAAGCCTAAATATGAATTAGGTTTAAAGTTAATTATTTTTAACCACATGATCAATTCCACATGACATGACTAGGAAGGATGCAAAATGAAATATACGTTACGTTTAAGTTAATCTTTGTTGGCCCTGCTCTTGGATTTACTTATTACTTGTGCTATAAGTTCTCAAACATCTTTATACCATTTTCCAAACAAGCCATGTATTGTGTACTGTTTAACACTGAAGGTTTGCTGAAGTCATATACTGTATATGAATATTTTGCATTAACACTTATTCTGAATGTGGCATAGTGGCAATGTGTCCTGGACCACAATATCAGTTCACTAATGGATTTTACTTTTTGCCTACTTATTAACAAAAAAAAAGTATTGACTACTATTTCACTTTTACTGAGTGAATATTATAGCCGGTAGATTACCAGGCAGGTTTCTTTTCATCAGACAGAGAAGATATTTATCCCCTCTATAGAACAATGCAATACTTTTTACCAGCAGGTGGTGATATAGCATTGTCTCTGTCTTCTGCTGCTTCTATTCAGGATCCAGGCATGGTACTGTGATGTTGCATACTGAATAGTAGCTATACACTATATCACCAGCAATATATGCAGTTCTTTAAATATCTATTTATCTGAGTCTTATTATACACAAGCTATGTATGTGTGACATCTTTCTTTGGTACTTTCTTTGTGCGCATAGGTGTACTGATGGAATACGGTTCAATTCCAACAAGCTATAAATAGTCTTACAGTACTTGAACGTGTAAGGATTTAAACAAAAACAGATCATTTGAAAAAGAAAATGCTATCAGAACACTGCACTCTTAAATCTGCAGACATATATACATAGTGTGCAGATTTAAGAGTGCAGTGTTCTGATAGCACTTTTTTTAGACACTTTTATGTTTTCATTGCGTTTTTATTTCCTCTTATAAGCATGGGTACAATATGCATGTTGCTTGGGAGAATTATGATTCACAACTCCACACTATACAGATATTCTTGCATACAATACCATGTAGGAAAATTAATTTGCCCACATGAATAATAACTTTAGACAAAATAAAGCTGAAAGTCACCTCAATACAAGAGGAGGTTTTATGTAAATTATTTTGTATTTTTGTTTATTTAGCCATTGTATCGGCATGTACAACCACACAAATAGAAATGTAACTAAACCTAAATAAGTTTAAAGCATAGGAATTAAATTGAACCATTAGGGATGGGCACCACACCCCCAATTAGAATTGTATACAAGAAAAGAAAAGCGGGGCTTTAAAAGTGTCCAAACCATACAAGACGTCCATCAAACATACATGGTTCTGTACAAACGCATATTTAATACATAAAGACTATATATAGACTGCTGATCCTGAACAACACAGACGATGGGATTTTCTGCAATAGTCCTGTTTATCCCCGGTTACCTCCCACCTGTTCACCTGTTTGGTGATTGCGAGACAGCATGTGGGGCCAAAGATCCAGCCATCTTTGTGAACATGAAAATACCTCCAACCTCCCTGAGGAAGCACATACAGCTGCGAAACGTGTCGGAGATGGGGCCCACAGTGGATCATACAACTATTACAGAAATCAGGACTCTAGGAGTCCATGTTATACTAATGAATTATATATATATATATGAACACATGTATGGGCACCAAAAGGAGGTAGCTTGATTTCAATGTAACATTGTATCATGTCAATGACATTTTAATTGTAACCAAGTCTTTATGTAT
>NW_017306493.1:1495658-1508689 GCF_000935625.1 Nanorana parkeri
AGAATTTGGTATCTGTGATCATTATACTTAAACCTATTTTGATGTAATGTCCTAGAATACCTCCAACCTCCCTGAGGAAGCACATACAGCTGCGAAACGTGTCGGAGATGGGGCCCACAGTGGATCATACAACTATTACAGAAATCAGGACTCAAGGAGTCCATGTTATACTAATGAATTATATATATATATATGTACACATGTATGGGCACCAAAAGGAGGTAGCTTGATTTCAATGTAACATTGTATCATGTCAATGACATTTTAATTGTAACCAAGTCTTTATGTATTAAATATGCGTTTATACAGAACCATGTATGTTTGATGGACGTCTTGTATGGTTTGGACACTTTTAAAGCCCCGCTTTTCTTTTCTTGTATATAAACCTAAATAAGCCCTAAACTTAATATCATGTCTGTGTGTGCTCGATAAAGTATGTTAGTCCGTCACTCATGTGTCCAATCGCGTATTGAAAGTTTAAAAGTCATCTGTCTATAGGAACATCAAGACCTACTTGAATGGAATGCCTGTTAATTATTGTTACTATTATAATACAGGAATTATAATGCAAAAAATACAAACACCAGAGCTCCACTTCTAAATGTGATACCATTTATTCAATGTAAATTAAAAACAGTGAATAACCCAGCCGAAGTGAAGTCAGCTATTCAATTTTGGCTTGTACGGCTGATTTCAGCCGGACATCGGCTAAAATCAGCCGTACATCGCCTGCCTTCGGTCAGAAGTGCAGAAGGAGTTCAACTCAGCCGATCCAACATCTGGATCGGCTGAGCCGAAACTCCGGCAGCTCACTTGCTGGCGAACTACAGTAAGTGAATAGCCAAATGCCACCACGGCTGGCTCAGCTCAGCTGTCATTTGCTGGCATTTGCGTGGAGATCAATCAGCATTGGCCAACTGTTGTCCACGCTTTGGGTGTCACTATCAGTGGCAGACATAATAACCAAAGGGCCCTGGTGCAAGATTTTATCTTGGGCCCCCCTCCCAAGACGGACTGGGGGGGGGGATGTGTGTGTGCGGTAGAGGATCACATTGGCCCAAGCCCTTCCACAACGGTCTCTGATGTTGCAGTAGCGTGCTGGACTTACCTTAGACCCTGCAGAGCACACCATAGATCCTGCATTGCCCACCTGAGACTCTCTATGGTGGGCTCTGCAGGGTCCCAGGTGGGCTGGTCTGGTCGTCAGGATCCCTTTCCCTGTACCTCCTCCCAACTCTTCTTACCTGCTGCTGCTCGGGCCGGCCTCCTCCACCCCCCTGTCACCTCTGCCATGCTGCCCCGGTACAGTTGATACCAGGGCCGGACTGGCCATAGGGCAAACCGGGCACTTGCCCGGTGAATTGTGACTACGTCAGAATGTGTGACCATTGGCGTGGTCACACGTTTTAACGTAATCCCGCCCAGTTTTTCGGTCGGCGGAATGTGTGACCACCAATAGGTGAAGCGTTCCAGCGCTTTCCCAACTGTTCCAGGGCAGATCGGCATCGCAAATCGCATTTGCAGGAGAACCGATCTGCCCTGAATCAATGGTGCCGGCATCGGCTGCACCGGCGGTAGTTCCGCCACTGGTCACTATGGCTCAGCTCAGCCGAGCCGAAGCATATGCGTTCGACACGGCTGAGCCGCTCTGCTGCCTTCGGCTGCTGTACGGGCTATAATGAATAGGCCATATAGCAGCCCTTTGGGTCGACTGAACCGAAGGGCAGAGGCGGCTGAAGAGAGCCGAAGGATTAGCCAAAGCTACGGCTGGATCCTTCAGCTCTTTAGTGAATAGCCCCCTAAGAGTATGTCAATTAGCCCCACAATGTCTCTATGGAAAGCAGACTTTATGGTTCTGTACATCCTCGGGATATAGCAAATCTGGATAACATAGTGAAAAGCACTTTTGGGTAAGTTATTTAATATTTGCTTTTTTCACAATAATTTTCTCCAAAAAAATGTTTAACCACCTCTTGGCCGGCTGTCTTTTTTACAACTCTCTAGATGTGAGTGGGCGTCTTTAGACGTTCGCTTAGCCATGCCCAAAAGTCCCTAAAAACAGGCCCGAGACCAGCATAGTGCCTCTGTGACAGGGGATGAGAGGGTGATTGGTACACGAGTCTATTTACCTGACATGACCCCGTCTTTTATATTTTACCAAAAAATGGGTAATAATAATGGTCTCCTAACATAATGTATAAAAAAAATGTTTTCTAAATTTTCAGTAATTTCTCCTGAATATAGTAAAAAAT
The DNA here is from genome assembly GCF_000935625.1 of Nanorana parkeri. NCBI lineage: Eukaryota > Metazoa > Chordata > Amphibia > Anura > Dicroglossidae > Nanorana > Nanorana parkeri. Next base: position 1,497,911 of record NW_017306493.1, read on the forward strand.
AAAACCCGTAGTGGTGATTAAATACCCCCGACAGAAAGCTCTATCTGTCCCCCCAAAATGGTATAAAATTAATTTCAGGACAGCGTTGCATGACAGGAAGTTGGCCTGGACAGGAAGGGGGTTTAACACTCCAGGCTTCAAGTGGTTAATTAATAAAGTTTAATATCATCTATACACTGTGAAACTTTTGTAAATCCCTCTGTAGGTAGCACAGTAGAAGGTATTCATGTCTTATTCCATCACATATCTCATAAATAAAAGGATTGTTCCTCATTTCAGTGCAATTGGGGGGGGGGGTGTATGCAAACCATTCCTTTACCCCCTATCATCCAGATACGCATCCAAAACCCGGTGGTGTAAAGTGCACTTCTGAAAATGATCCTGTTAGGGTTCAGGAACAGGTACAATGGCATATAAAAAGACTATCTACCATATTTTGAGAAATCATTAATTTAGTAAGCTTCAGATGTGGCCCTTGTTCTCTTGTAGTTGAGGATTTCAGATGTGTGTAGTTTGGAGCCAAGGAAATGCGTTGCCTTTTCCATCACTTTTTAGATATACATTCAGAAGAGATCATCTGGATGTAAACAGTATTAGGCTGGGCACACACCTTACAACCATCGCAAGACTTTTGTCTTGCGATGGTTGTAAGGTACTTAAAAAAACGTACGATCCGCCTATCTTGGATGACCGCAATGGCGAACGGGCAGTGTGCGCTTGCGCACACCGGCCCGTCCGGCTTTTATCTTACGAACATGCTACACACCCGCCGAACATCGTACGATGCTCGGCAGGTTTTCGAAGATGTTCCTAAGTTTAAAGTCGTGCGACCTTACAGTAGTAGAGGTCGCACAGCTTCCACACACCTTACGATAATCGTACTATCGCAGGATTTCCCGCGATTATCGTACGATTATCACAAGGTGTGTGGGGACCTTTATCAATATATGTAAATCTTATACAAAAAAACCTGTTTCTGCTTAAAATGTAAGAAAAGTTTTGAATTATATATGTAAATGAGGACAAGCATATTTTCTAATTACTGTACATATGCAGGATCTACTTCCTGCTTTGCAGTATTATACATTGGTTGTGCCTTACTGCTCCTTCACACAACACAAGTCTATGAGTCAGCCAGTTCACTGAAAACAATACACTCCCTATGTGAGTGGTATTTCAGCAGTTAAAAGCAGAGTCTTTGTAGTAGATAAACTATTCTGCCCCTTGTGATTAATCTATTAATCTCTATTTTTTTTAAATAAAATAGCAATCAAAAAGAAGATCGAATCAAATGTGAGAGCCACATGAAAAATTAATTTAAACAAAGTATTAAAATGATAACTTAAAATGTTTTCACTAAAACACATTATTTAGGGCAATATACTAAGAAAGGGGCAGACAGAATCTGGAGCAGCTGTGAATGGCAACCAATCAGAATTCAGTTTTCATTTTCAAAACTTAACTGAACAAACTGAAGATAGATGCTGATTGGTTACTATGGCAACTGCTCCAGATTTTGCCTGCTCCAGTTTTAGTAAATTCATCCCATAATGCTTTCCTTTAAATAGTAGGATTACATTTAATACTTAGCTATTTAAGCCAGTGTTCACTTTGAACACCTTGCCATGTGTAGAAGTTAAAATGTAAAAAAATATAAATACAATATAATTATAAGAAATATCTTTTATTTCATAAATAATTATAATATATATATATATAAATGAAGGATGATGCACACTCAGCATTTCCATTGCACATGGTTGGATAATAGAAGCAAACTCAGGTTCAATGAGCTAAACAAGATGACTCCTTTAATAAATTAAGCTCAATATCTATTTGAATATACATTTATATAACTGTAGCTATTACAGGGTAAGTGATTTATTGGATTTCACAGAGTGGTAAATGGAAGTCCAATTTATGCATGCTTACAGATGGGAACACAGGCATGTGTATAAATACACAAATGCAATGCGTTGCAGTCATTTTCATGTCACATTGCATTTTGGTATTGGTAAATTCTAATGTGTTATTTTCCACAATAAAGGTAAACAATACAAACTCCTGTGTGCAGGAGCCTCAAGCAATCTGCAAGCTCTGCTGTTATGTAAAATGAAGCAGAAAAATATATAATAAACATAATACATTTAAGTAAATATATTAAAGCATACTTTCACATAATACTGTCATATAATGCATCTCAAATACAAATTGCATCTCAAATATGTGTGATGTTTACATTGTTATCTTCACAGCATTTATAATGAACAAAGCACATTCAGCAAAAATATGATTCAGCAAAATGTAGTACCCCAAAGAACCAGATTTCTGTTTCTTGTAGTCACACTCCAAACACATGCTGCTAGGTTAATGGGCTCCTGTCTAAACTGGCTTTATTATGTGTGTGTGAGATTGTAAGCTCCTTGAAGACAGGGACTGGTGTGAATGTGCAGTATGTAAAGCACAGTGTAAATTGATAGTGCTATTTAAATGTCTGTAATAAATAATAAATAAAATATCACTTAATTGCTATAGGATATTGCACTATGTACGCTGCCACTGCTTAGTGCAGCATTTTACTGAGTCAGCAAGATGTGCTTTATTCATCTCAGCTCTTTGCTCTACTGAGTAAGACAAATGATGCATAATGTTATTAGCAGAGGCTGACCAGCATATAAAACAGGCATATCCACCTACCTCTTAAATATCTCGCTAACAATGTGTACAAACCAAAACCAGTGGATGAAGCACACTTGGATTGTGAAGTTCTGACAGCATTTTGGAAGAGTGCTGGTTTGAAGAATAAAGCGTAAAGAACACATTGATCAGTATAGTAATGTAAAGGAGGAGGAGGCCATACATATGATCCTGTTACACTTGTGCTCTTTACATGATGCTGCGTGTTCAGAGGCATCATGTTTCCAGAAATGACTTTAGGTAACACAGCTGTTTAAGAACAAGTCATGCTGTATAGAGAATCAGGGACTTGCAGTGTATCCAATCCTTGTTAATAGCATACCACATTATGGCACTCTCTACTATAGAACAATGTGTAGGCAGCAACATTATGTCATCTCTTTGCCTGAATTAGAAAAAGAATATAGATGTCTACAGCTAAAATACACTGCCTGGCAAAAAAAAGTTACCCCCTAGATTTAACTAAACAGATAGGTGAGATCCTTCCATTGGATAATAGGTCTAGGTTCAGCAATGTTATGGTACCACAAAATGAGGTCAGCTGCCTACCTGAATATACTGAATGACCAGGTTTTCCATCAATGGATTTTTTCTTCCCTGATGGCACGGGCATATTCCAAGATGACAATGTCAGGATTCATTGGGCTCAAATTGTGAAAGAATGGTTCAGGGAGCATGAGGCATAATTTTCACACATGGATTGGCCACCACAGAGTCCAGACCTTAACCCCATTGAGAATCTTTGTGATGTGCTGGAGAAGACTTTACGCAGTGGTCCAACTCTCCCATCATCACTACAAGATCTTGGTGAAAAGTTAATACAACTCTGGACGGAAATAAATGTGACATTGCATAAGCTTATCGAAATGATGCCACGGCAAATGCGTGCTGTAATCAAAGCTAAAGGCGGTCCAACAAAATATTAGAGTGCATGACTTTCTATTTTTGGCCAGGCAGTATATATTTATCTCTGTAGGATTGGACTCAAATTTTTATTAAAAATGTTTCTATTTACTTTAAAATATTATTGCTAAATCTGATAGAAATATGTAAAGATATCTCACATAGATCACATTGAAGATTTCCTAGTTTAAGATCACCAATAGGGTTATTCACAAAAAGGTGATTAGTTTGGAGAAGGCAGGAGAAGTGAACAATCTAGGACAGGGGTAGCCAAACTCCAGCCCTCCAGCTGTAGTGAAACTACAAATCCCATGATGCATCTCTCTACAGGAGTCATGTCTGTGGCTGTGAGAATCTTGCAATGCCTCATGGGAATTGTAGTTCCCCCATAGCTGGAGGGCCGGTGTTTGGCTACCCCTGGTCTAGGACAACATCGCTGAACTGGAAAGTGAGCTGAATCTGAGAATTTTTCCAAATCAGCTATGTTGTCCTAGATTGTTCACTTCTCCTGCCTTTTCCAAACTCTTCACCCTTTTGTGAATAACGCTGCACGTGTGCAATAGGCTCAGTTCACAAACCCAACACACCAGGATAAGTGTCCTTATTTTCAAAAAAGTGACTATCATGGCTGAAAATATAGTGCTTTAGGCTGGTATTAAAGCTTTGTGAACTTCACCTTACTGTGCAATGATTTGAAACGTACCAAAGGAATCAAGGATTACTGGAAAAATGTTGCACGCAATATTGGATTCATTCCTTTTTCACAGAAAAAGAAAAGATCTCAGATTGTCATGAAACCATATGATAAAGAGCAATGGCTGCAGCAGGCCGCATCACTCATTACCATCCCCAAGAATGGACAAAGCTTTTAGTCATCTATGAGGTCTGTCTATGAACAGCTCTATAACTTGGCTAATCCTTTTGTCATACTTATATTATATCTTTACAATATTGTAGATAACAATATGTCATACATTTTAGAAAAGATGGTTTTAGAAATGTAACTGGTTGCCATTTATATATTAGTTTAGTCATATTAGTTTGCAGGACTACCAAGGATGCTGACTACTTTTATATTATAATTTTTATTGAATCTTATTTAATATTTTTTTGATGATCCTTCCTATATATCTTTTTTTCTGTGTTAAATACATGTTTTATTTTATTTTAATATACTAGTAATACTTACAGGGTTATTCACAAAAGGGTGAAGAGTTTGGAGAATACAGGAGAAGTGAACAATCTAGGACAACATAGCTGATTTGGAAAAATTCTCCAATTCAGCTAACTTTCCAGTTCAGCTATTTTGTCCTAGATTGATCACTTCTCCAAACTCTTCACCCTTTCGTGAATAACCCTGTAATGAGTATCACAAATTATATACCCTAAAAAAGTGTTTCGCAACCTTTTTCAGTCATGGCACCTTTTAAAAGTATGCAAAATCTCAAGGCACCCAGTCTAAAATGTAAAAAATGTAACAATATAAAAAATGACGTGTGCCCCCCCCTTACCCCCCGAAGAATGAATACCAAAACCTTATCCTGAACAGGAGTCTGATATGGATTTTAAAGGGGGAACCCAGGCAAAAAAAAAAGACAATGTGGAGTTTCCCCCCACACATCAAAGTTCCCCCTTTCATGTAATAAGTCCCCCATTCACATCAGGATCCCCTTTACATCAGAGTATCGTCTTTCATGTCAGAAGCCTCCCTTCCCATCAGAGTCCCCCCTTTCACATAAGAAGCCCGCTATACATAAGAGTCCCCCCTTTCACATCAGAAGCCCCCTATACATCAAAGCTCTCTACAATTCCCACTTGTCCTTTCTTTTCTCATTATTTGGTACATGTGACTTGCTCTTTTATTTGTAGGTCTGTCCCTTTAGAAGTGTCACCTTTAAAAGTTCTTTTATGTAAGACACAGCTTGAAGTGATGACAGCCCCATGTGCTGTCCTCCTCTCCGGGAACATCTGCTCTGTCTAATGCAACAGACAATAGCGCAATACACTGAATAGATCTACAGTGCTGTCAGATTAGATCCAAACACCCCACTGATTTGTGCTATTTGTTCATCATTCACTTTATCTCTTTCTCCATCCCTCATATGCGTCAGCTGTCATACTTACTTTATTGTATGAATATTCCAGCTTCTCTCTTCTTTTCCTACTATGCCCTTGTAGGCTCTGTAGAGGTCTTGAGTCCTTGTTGTAGAGTCTGATATGACCCCTTGCACATCACTTTATTCCTCCCATGGGAGGCAGATTACAGCTGCATGTGGAATGGTAAAGGGGGAACATAGGCCCCCTGGCATGCTAGAGATCTAAAGAATTGAATGGCATTGGAGTGCTAATCCTGCCAAGCACCGTGTATTAGAAGTGTGTGTGTATGACATGTGTCTCACTTTGTAAGCTTGTGATAATGAATGACGCTCACTACTTTATATTTTATGGATTTTTTTTCTTATCATCATTGACTAGCTTTGCATAAAGAAAATACATATATTTTATGTTTAGGGGACGTTGTATATTCCATATAAAAGTCAAACACTCAATAGACACTGGTCCTCATCCAACTGATCTGATTAGAATACTTTCTAATCTACTGCATTTTTCCTACCCTACCTGGTCAGGTTATTGTATGCTGGTATCACAATCATTTGATCCAACCCCTTGCATGGCCAATGGTGAGGATTGCCAGAGGAGAATTCAGGTAAATGTAGTATGTAAGTGTCATCCAGCTCCAAGCCTCCCATATCCATCTAAACATTCTCCTACCTGATATTGGAAGCACAGAAGTCAAAATGTTCTGCCATATTTACTGATATTTGTACCTTGTGTATACCACACTTCCCACACGCCTACCTTTCCACTGATGACACCATACATTGATATCTGCATGGCTTAGAAATATGTGCAACCTATGACTTTGCTGCCTAAAGTTAGTGTAGAATGCAACAGTCAGAATGTTGAAGCTGAACTCCAGGGAAAAAGAACAAATACCTTGCGGTGGTGCTCCGTCTGCACTGCAAGTGTTAAACCCTTGTTTTTCCTAGAGTACCAAGAGAAAGGACTTGTACATACCTTATCTCTTGATTCCCCAACAGCCAATGCTCTTCTCTTCTTCCTCATGCTCAAGATTATAAGGGTCCTTCACCTTCCTAACATACAATGCAGGGTTATTGGCCCTTGATTGTACTTGATGACAGCAGCATGCAACTGCTGGCCAGGAGCAACTTGGAGAAGAGGCCTTCAGGCCTGGTTGCAAAGCGTGGAACGATCAGTTATGTAAAAATGCAATTGTATTCACTTGCAGAGTTCAGCTTTAACAAACCAGCTATATGACCTATTCTTTATTGTCTTCAACCTTTAGGAAGAACTTTGAGCAGAATAAAATGTTAACGTATGTGCCGTGGTAGCCCCACTGCAAGGGATAAATGCTTCTTTTGGTCATGGGTCTAAAATAACAAAGATATACTCACCTGAAACTCAGCCCCAGCTGGCTGCTAGAATGGGCTTTGCAGCCTCTCTCCCCCTCCGTTCCAGTGGTCTAAGAACCTGTGAGCCATCACATCCAATACGGTGTATTGGATGTGAGGACGCCGAGGGACCTCCCATCGCCGGAGTGGAGGGGGAGAGATGCTGCAGGAATCAGTCTAGCAGCCAGGTGGGACTGTGGTTCATGGAGGAACCAGACATGGAATCAGATTTTAAATCCAATGCTAAAAACTCACATGTCATGAGTACTCTTATTCCCCTACAATGAACAATCAAATGACATTTAACTCACATTATATGAAGTCTGTAATTTAGGTTGTATGGATAAAAAGTGCATATAAATGCTGATTGATTTCATCAACATTTTCTGCACTGGACATTTGGAGTCATTTAAAGCTCGTGTACATGTATGTTTTAGTCATCTCACAGTTAAAAGTAAAAAAAACAAAAACAAATAGAAATATCTCTTCCTCAATTGGTACAGAGAACATATTCTATATGTATGTGATGCTCTGTTCTGCTCATAAGTATTTGCCATTGCATATTTTTCAGTGGATTGATTGGTAATGCATTAATGTAGGGGGGAAATTACATGCATGGTCATCTTTACAAGAAGGACATCAGGTTAATGAGAATGATCATTAACGAAAAGGTTATAAATGGTGCATAACAAGGAATGTAAAAAGCAAATATTTTTTCAAGATCATAGCTGTGGAACCAGAGAAGAGGTTTTGTATGTTTCATGCCATTACTGGGGTAAATAGAGCAGATGGATTTACATAGTGAAAAAGGTCTGTACTGCAGTAACTATACTCTGAAGCACATGTCTACAGAACAAGACCATACCACATACCAATTGCTGACAATGGAATTTTTAGCACAGCATCTATCTTTTCAGGGCTTAGGAAGAGGTTAATTTATTCTCAAAGTATTACACTCATTAGATGAAATATTCCACAACATATGAGCCTTTAGTTGTCATATTCCTTTTATCGCTAACAACTATGGACAGGAAGTCATCAATGCAGCCATATGTTGCTTAAGAGATTTCCTGCTTGTTATGCCATCTTCCTATGTGGGATTTATAAGATTATTCATTTCCTCTCTCATTTATCTTGGGAAAGGAAATCCAGCAACTTGTTTTCTAGAACGACTGAAAGCGATCCTGACCTTGAAACTGTCATCCAAGACCCTAGACCATAACCTCAAACCTCTCCTCCAACACATGGTTCTATTTAGTAAATGACCAGGGAGGGTATACATTATTATATTTATATGTTATATATTATATTTGCAATTTTAAACCTAGTTAGTTCATATTAACCCAGCTAGTCCCAGAAGAAATCTTAAAATGTATGGCTAACCTTATTGTCCCTCTTCTCCCCCTTTCCTGCCCAGTAGGAGTTTACTATGGTTCTTTATGTCTATGTTAGGTACTCTGCAGATAAGGTGACAAGGATAGCGACAAAGCAAATACAAATAATAAAGGAAGTTCCAAACAGATCCATCAATGTGAGGAACTCTAGATCTTTACCCATCAAATGTATCAAAGGGAGCTAAACCAAAATTCTTAAGAATTTCACCTGGGGAACAGAAGGGGATATGAGTTCATAAACAATGGGTATTCTTGTATACTCAACAGTGGGGTTGTCTATCTAAAGTAGGTAAAATAGGTAGTTGGTAAGATTCAAGATTAGAGATGTTTATAGTAAATTTGTAACTATGAACAATGAGGACCAATCTTCCACTTCAGTTTTCACCTGGTAAAACCAATTAGACTCTGTCCTATGGCAAGTAGATATTGTCCTATATGTCATGGTCATCAGACCATGCCATATAGGCTGTCATTTGTGTCCATGGACCACTACTCATTAAAATGTTTTGGATTGGACCAACATATCTGAGAACACAGTTTGGAAAATTGTGGCAAGTAAGTTTATAATGAAATATGAAAATATAAAATGCATGTCTATTTTCTCCATAAAGGTCTGAGTAATGTTCTGTTGTCACAAAGCATGGGTCATTGGTTGTCGGAGCTACTGGTTGTTCTTTTTTCTGAAAATGTTGTGGACTATATTGATTCTTCTTATGTAAAAAGTAGTTGCTTGAAAGACATATGATGAGATAAAGTAGTTCATGGCATGTGTTTTTGCTTCCTTGATTTATTTCAGTTACGTTAAGTTGTACTTGAGAAAAAAACCCTTCTGGCAGACAAGGTATGCGTTCTCTCCCAGTTTCTTTTGTAATGACACAACTGTGTGGCTCACTTGTAGCTTCACAAAAAGGAACATTTGTTTCTCATCAAGTAAAATACAGAGTTACTGTACCAACTGAGTAGAAAAGAATGATGGTTCTTCAGCTGTAGGGCACGGACATGTGCAGCTGTCAAAAACAACATAGTTCATTGTTTCCAAGTGCTAGAAGTAGATTGTGACTACTTCATCCAGGTCCCTGGAGCACACCATTCTAGAGCTATCACTGAGTTAAAGATTTTTTGGTTCTCAAGTTTTGTTTGCCAGTCCTGGGCTGTAGAAGCAATACAAATTAAAGGTGCAGGGTAGAGGTACACTCTTAAACAGAAAGTGAAAAAGTTTGAATACAAATGTTTTAATTGGTTGGTGTCGTGGGGACTGGAGAGCCTAGAAAAATGGTATTCAGTTTTAATTAAGCTGGCCACATGTGAAGGATCTAGATGCTCTTAATTAATGAGAACCTCAGTGCATTCTTTTGTCAACCCATAGGGATATTATATTTTTCAGTGTGTTTCAGATGCGAAGGCTGAAATACCATGCGACCAAGTGGCTACACCTGTACCCAAGAGTCTTGTTACCGCTCCAAACTGCATCTCTACTTGTCTGTATGGAGCTTTGAGGCTTCTGCATGAATGGCTCCTGTTATGGTGATGTCACTTTAACATATAAATATATAAGGTAAAAAGGGCCATCAAGACACTTCATGTGGGTGTGGTCTTCCAAAATCCATACCAGACCCGAATCCTAAATCTGGGTCTGATTTGGATTTTGTAAGGGGGAACCCAATGAAAAAGCACAAAAAGTGGAGTTCCCCTTTTCACATCAGAGTCTGCCTTTACATCAGAGCCCCCTTTCGCATCAGAATCCCCATTTAACATCAGAGTACCCCTTTATATCAAGAGCCCTTGTTCACTTTAGAAGCCCCCTACATTCACACTCCAGTCACTCCCTCTCACACTAGGGGCCCCTCTTCGCATCAGAAGTCCCCCTTCAAATTAGGGGCATGAAACTGTGTGAATGTTTCAATGCATCCCTGAAGAAGCCAGAAGGCACGCCAGGGTGCCAAGGCACACTGGTTCTGAAAGGCGGGTGTATACCATATATCTTTTTTTTTTTCTTCCATTCCTATCTATTTCTCATCTGCAATCCTTTCACAAAAATAATTGTTCAGCCATAGCCATATTTTCACCTAAACACATGCTGATTACCTTGTAACCCAAAACTAAGGGGTCTATTCACAAAGCTGCCGAAGGATCTGGCCGTAGCTTCGGCCGATCCTTCGGCTGGCTTCGGCCCCAGGACCCCTTCGGTTCAGGAGAACCGAGGGGGTGCTGTACGGGCTATTCACAATAGCCCGTACAGCTCCCGATCACGGCCGAGCAGCTTAGTCGAGCGCTGAGCCGTGCTGAAAGCCGAAGCTGGCCGAGCGGCCGGC
>NW_017306493.1:1508943-1511810 GCF_000935625.1 Nanorana parkeri
AGCAGCAGAGCCGCCGGACAATAGGAAACTATTGGGCGGAGCTAGCTGTCACTGCTAGCTCTGCACAATCGTTTTCTATTAACTTTTTTCTACTTTTTTCACTCTTTTTCTGTTCTGCTCGGTGCCTCTGAGGGACCGAGCAGAACAGCCGAGCCAAATGCCGCTCGGCGGCATTCGGCTATTCTCTCACTGCTGTTCGAGATCTTTCAGAATAGCCCGAACAGCAGTGCGAAGCCTGCCGGAGGTTCGGCTCAGCCGATCCAGATGTTGGATCGGCTGAGTCAAACTCCTTCTGCACTTCAGGTCAGCCGAACATGCTAAGTATGTTCGGCTGATCCGAAGCCACACGAAGCAAGCCGATGTACGGCTGAAATCAGCCGTACCAGCCTGAAGTGAATAGCCGAACAGTGTTCGGCTCACTTCACTTCTGATCGGTCATTCACTCGGCTGCCCTCTGCAGCTTTGTGAATAGACCCCTAAATCAAGTACATAAAGTCCATGCAGGACTTAAATAAATAATTGATCCTTCATCAACAACACATGACAATGAATTATTTTATTATCTAGGTTGAAGAGATCTTGGATACAAATTAATATTATGTTCTGTTATGTTTTGTTAATATTAAGGCAGCTTATGCACAGGTATTTATCACTGGAACTTCACTCCAAGCAGCAGTGGATGAAATCATGTACATCCACTTGCTGTGAATACAGTTTGCACATATGACACCCCTAGCACAGTGTGCACTATGGCTTTTTTACGTTGAGGGCCACTGTACATCTATGTTTTGCAGGAATGTGCGCGTGATACATGCGTTGACCCATTGTGGTGCCATTCATTTTGAAAAGCACTCCAACGCATTAAGGCACCACACATACATAGTGCATTGCGGCAAAAATGTTGTGACATGTCCATCATCTGAGACGTTTTGGTGTCCTGAAAGCGAAATCATTTCAAAGGGCTGCCTTACTGCAAGACATGAGGATTGCATAACACACAAATGTAAATGTGCCCAGAGTGTTTTTTTACCAATTGCCTTTAGTAATATTGGAATGCACTTCATGTGTTATTTTCCTACAAATGGCATGCATGTAAAATTGCAAACAATAATCAGACCAGAAAACATTAGAGAAAATCAAATTTTTATTTTAGGCATGCCACATTTTAGAGCAAAGCAAATTTCCCCTACCTATGTATCTATACACTTGCATCCCTGCACATTGGGGGCACCTAGAAAAAGCCCAGAGTACTGGTTTAGTTGTCTGCATACAAGTGGTGCTGCTGTATATGCATAAACTGTAGGACTACCGTATGCTGTATTAATACAAGCACAGTGTCATCTTAAAGTGTATCTACATGAAAAACATTTATTTTTTATTTTTGCACAAAACGTTAGAACTACTGCCAGGTTTTTATTGCTGTCTGTGTCTCCATTCAAAACATCAAAACTAAAAGAAAAGGAAAATCCACAATTTGTTTTTTTCACCAAAAATAACAATAGAAGAGAAGTTGTCTAATGGGGACACTTGTTTTGGCAGCAACTGTCTAAGAGGGGATTCCCTTACTTTGGAGAAATCTTCTTTTACTTCTTGTTCTGTTGATAGAGCAAGAAGTGTCGGGAAATCTCCCCAATGTGGCACACAGTACAAAATAAAACAGATGGGTTTAACCATTTCCCTACTCTGTTCAAAATGCAAAAAAAAAAAAGCTTTGGCTCTACACATACCTCCCAACTGTCCCTCATTTGGAGAGACTGGTCCCCATTTGGAACCAAACCCCTCTTTCCCTCTCAGTTGTCCCACTTTTTGGTCTGATGTATAGATATCTATGGAAAGGTTCTATTTAACTACCAAAAGATAAACCTTCATCCTATCTCTTAATTATCTATTTTGAAATGTCAGTATCAAGGAAACGTAATTGTGAAAAAAAGACAATTCTGGCTTTATCCCATCTATTTTGGCATATAGGTTCTTTATGGTGCACATAACTGGCGGCGTGGTAGGGGTGTGCCCATTGTCTAAATACATTTCACTGGAATGTGTCCCTCTTTCTTATCTCAGAAAGTTGGGAGGAATGTCTACATATAGTTTTATATATTTCACTGTTCATATTCCTGTGTTTCCTACATTTCTACATTTGCAACCATTTTACATGCATGTATACATGTATGTGTGACTCTAAAAAAATATGCATTTATGTTCAAGATAACAAATGTTAATTTATGGTAAGGTTATATAATTCTGACTCTTCTTGCAGAAAAAAAAATAGTATAGACAGGAGAGAGTTTTATCATCTTAGATAGGATTTTTTTTCTTTAATAAAAGCATAATAACTAATTTATATTTTGTGGCTCAATACACAGAATCACTGAGTGTTACATAGAACAATGGGATGATCAGTGACTCTGGCAGCTGCGTGTTGCAGGAACGAGTTAATACAGTGAGTATTGTGATCAGCTGCATCTTAAAAATAACTTTCTGAAACAAAAGGTTGTGAAGACGGAATATTGTAGTGGAGTGAATTCAGCATGCAGCCTGCAGACAGCTCAAGGCCACCCTGCTCCCTGAAATAGCTCCTCACTCTCACTCCTCACTCTGCCTATTGTCCTGGCCTCCGGAATGCACACAAGTGGATCCTAAATCTAGCTCTTGCAGAGAGCACAGGGGTCAAGGAGTAAAGAGAGGGGGGCGAGGGTGTGAAATTTTAAGTGGTACCAGTCGCTCCATACATGGAAAACCTGCTTTTTCTGTGTCACTGTCATCTCAACCAAATCTGTTCCATGTCATTCAAGGGTTGTGTTACACATACGCACAAACATATGCACACACCCCCAGCCAAAATTGCAGAGACAATGGCTTGTAAGTTA
>NW_017306493.1:1511826-1556431 GCF_000935625.1 Nanorana parkeri
ATAGAATTAGATGACATGTTCCTAATAAGGTAGAGAGTTAGGGATATAAGAGAACAAAAGCGGCATATATCCTATTGTCACCAAGGAAGAGTGAGCGTCCAGGTCTGGGGTAAGTCTATTGGGCATATACATTACAGGTATATGGACAGAGCATATAGCCCATCTTACAATTCATCCCTAATTAGAAGATATACTCCAAATCTGCACCTTCGTTCCACTAATGACCTGGGGCTATACTGCTCACTCACCCAACTCTCGTCTACAGAACCTTACCAGGGCTGCCCCTACCTTATGGAATTTTCTCCCACGCCACATCAGGCTCTCACCATCCCTACGGGGCTTTAAAAAATCCCTCAAAACGCACTTCTTTAGAGAAGCGTATCAGCTCTCCCCTTGATTTCTCACCCTATACAACCTTCCCTTTTGCTCTCGTTTCACATGCTCCCAAATCCCCTCATTTTTTATTTGGTAAACATATGTAGTCTCCGCTTCCCCACCTGTGTCTTTGGCCCCCTTCCTATAGAATGTAAGCTCATTTGGGCAGGACCTCACCTACTGTTTCTGTTTGTCAGTGATGCCTGTCAGTGTTTCTTACTTGTCTTATCAAAACCATTGTACAGTGCTGCGGAATATGTAGGCACTATATAAATAATTGTAAGCAGGCATTATTGTGCACCGGTAAAAATATGCTCACACCTTTCATTTTATATACCTAACCTTAGACATCCAAATTTTTTTACAGCTACAAGTATTTTGCATTACCTGGCAGGTTCACCTGTTAGTAGTGTTTTATCGGAGCAAGGATAACACCAAACACCAAAAACACATCATTATAAAGAGATGAGCAGGAGATTTAGGTCAGGCAGATCTTCTAGAGCTATTATCGCAGGATAATAATGACACACACTTCTTGTTGCCAAATAACTGCAGTGCTTTCCGACTCAAGTTATATCCCTGTTACATGACATTGCTCAAAATAACTACAACACTCTGCAGACATAGTGCATACTCTACCAGATGTTCTAATGAGATACAGAAAGCAATGCAGTTCCTCTGCACTGGTAGACATACAATTTGATTATCTAAGCATTTGTACCCATGCTCCTTTGTAGACATAGGTAACTGAATAGCTTGCCATTGGTAACAGTAATGAAAACAAATTACATTTAATTAGACACAAATTCTTATCAATGTACTTAGTTTACCATCAATATGCAGTACATTCCTTGTTAGCCATGTCATCATTTAAAAAAATTTTTTTTTTATTATTCCTGTATATGTTGATATTACTAATCATAGTAGTAAAATAATAATTGGAGTGATCAAAACCAGGGTCATTCTAACCTTCCTGTATTATATTATATTGTAACTGTACTGCCTCCCTTTTTTAAAGCACCGTGCAAACTGTTGGCGCTATATATATCCTGTATAATAGTATTATTGTTAATAATAATAACAATCAGTACTTATTGATGTCCTAATACATAAAGAAACCCACTTCTCTGCAGCCTATGCTCTTTTTTTATCTGAAGTAATTAAGTATTCTAGGAAAAACATATTGAATTAACATAGACTGTTAATTTATACAATGTAAAGCTGGACATACACTATACAATCTTCTATAGAGTTACCAAAACCATGTAATATGAGGACAAACCAAACAATCCATTGAAATTCTAAGACCCTTGAACTACATAGTTCATGATACATCTGAAGGAGGTTGCATTGCATCATATCGTATAATGTATGGCCAGCTTACATCACCAACTTTAGGACACAGCTGTTTTATACTATGCTTCTGTTAGCTGAACTAAAAGTAGAAATTTTATTGTGTATTTTACAAGTTATTTTTCATTAGGCTACACATAAGTGTATTAAATATTGTGGAACAGTGTGATTACATTAAAGATTTACAGGCATAGTTATACTACCCCAATATTTGTAATTACCACCATATGTAAGCCAATTGTCCCCAGTTTTCATTTATTTGAATGCTAGGATGAAAGATTCAATGTAGTTGCCCCTAGACATGTTTTGGTTAATTAATATTAATTACTTGGGTTATACAGAGCTCTCTGTAGTGAACTTAGCTCTAATTATGCATCCTTATCTATATTTTTAGAGCATGTATTTTTTTAATCAGCAATGTTACCGACATATTCTATAGCTTGCTTTCTGTCTGGTGTATTGTCACTAAATCTGCCTAATGCACAGGCGTGAGATGTAACATGCACCCTCATATTATATGCACTGTGATGACTTTTCATTTTCAGCACTGGTAACTAAGGTACACCGTGCAATAGAACAGAGGTAGGCAGGACAGCCATCTGATACATACCGCAGTGCTGTACAGAGAACACTGAGCCAGTCACATCAGTGTCTGTACAGAGGAGCTTACACTCTAATGCAGAATGGCAGGAGGACTTCAAATCCCAGCAATACATTTATACAGCAATGCAAAACAGTATATGAATTTGACTCAGGGCTTATTGACCTGCTGGACTCAGGGCTTAGTAACCCTCTGGACTCAGGGCTTGGTGACCCGCTGGACTCAGGGCTTAGTGACTCGCTGGACTCAGGGCTTAGTGACCCGCTGGACTCAGGGCTTAGTGACCCCCTGGACGCAGGGCTTAGTGACACACTGAACTCAAGGCTTAGTGATGGGCTAGACGCAGGGCTTAGTAACACGCTTGACACAGGGCTTAGTAACGAGCTGGACTCTGAGACCCCACACAGCCCACCTGAGAGTGACCCTGCAGAGCCCACCATAGATGCTGCACAGCTATCTGAGACTATGGTGGGCTCTGCAGGGGTCTCAGGTGGGCTGGTCAGGGCTGCATCTCCCTCCCTCCCAGCTCCTCTTACCTGCTCCTGCTGCTGGTGCCTGTACACCTGGCCTCCTCTGCTGCCGAACTGGCCGGAAGTGACGTGATGTCACTTCCGGCTGGTCAGAGAGCAGAACAGCGGCGGCGCTGATGGGGCCCCAGCCTCCTCTGAAACCGCTGGATCGGCAATGCTGGGGCCCGGCGCTGCTAGGGCAAGGCCTCCTGCGGCACTGCGGGTAGCCCGGCTGCCTTCTCCTCGCCTGTCACCGTCGGCCGATACCCATGTAAGGGTCCTGGGCGGGTCACCCAGGCTGCCCAGGCCCCTTACATGAGTATCGGCCGTACCCCCCTAATGGCGGGCCTGGAGGTAGGCAACCTTGGCACTCCAGCTTTAGTGAAGCTGTAAATCCCATAAGACATTGCAAGACTCTGACAGCCACAGACATGACTCCCAGACAGGGGCGTCCCGAGGCTGGATGTCAACCGGTCTCTAGACTGGGTGACAACCCGCTGCGTCCTCATTGCGCGTGCACAATGGCGTCATCATGCATGCGTGGCCATCTGATTGACACCTGCCATCTTGGTGACGCCAGCAGAGAGAGGAGGGGACGTTCAGCAATACACTGGAAAATCATCATAATTAGTCTTTAGAAGTGGTGTAACATATAATCTAACATGCTCATTCATCACCATGAGTGATATTTCCATAGGAAAAAGGGACAACATCACAAGTGGCACATATTCTTTATTAAAATGATATACCTGGCTAAGGTATGGTCATTATAAATTAAACATGTCCTCTCTAAGGTGTATGCCTTCCACCAGGACTTCCATATTATTCTTAGTACTTCCTTCTTCTCATAACTACATATGTCAAAGTATTTTGAAGACATAGCTTGTGTCGATGTAGAAAGGATTTACTATAAGGTGTTAAAAAAATCCATGTCTGCTTGATTATATTTAGTCATATTTTTATGTGGTTCCAGCATGGTCTTAAATAAGTGTAAGATGTGCTGCCTAGTCCACTATGTTCCATTTCATCTCCAACACCTCAATTATCTGTCTTGCGCTGACGCCATATCTTTACTGTCCTATAAATAATGCTGTGCCCTTATTCTGTATCTGCATCCTTTTATCACTTGGCTCCACTTCTTATCTCATGTTCCTCTAAAATGTTTTACATTAGCTATTATTCCCAAGACTGCCTCTACAATAGATACTTCCAGGAACTTCCTGCTGAGTACTTGTCATATGCCTTCCCTTGCCAAATTGTAATGTGCTTTTTCTTTTTGCCCAGAACAAGACCTCTTTCTGCTTGTTGTGTTGAGAACAAGGTAAGGTAAACTGTTTCTAATCATGCATTAACTCCATTTACTTCCAGTAGCATCCTGATCATAAATGTGGAGTTCTGTATGGTTAACAACCAACAGGCAAACACAACTGGACAAAATATCAAGCAATAGTCATACTAATTACAATATTAAGAATACAGTATTATGTTACCACTGTAGACTTGGTCAGTACATTTCACAATAAATGTGAATGTAAAATGATAACATACCAAGCATTCATTAATCTAATTAGTCCATAGTACAGCTCTATTCACACTTGAGCTTTAGTTGTTTTTCAAGCTTTTTTAACATTTGTACGCAGGTTTTTCTGTGTTTCTAAGCGCATTTTAGACTTTTTTTCAATTATTAATTTTTTTAGCTAATGGGAAGCTAGTTACTTGGCAAGAAAATACACAAAAACACATATTTCTGGTTATACCGTTGAAGTCTATTGGGGCCAAAAATTTGCAATTACTTTTTGAAGTAACGAGCTTATAGTTTCAAGTGACACTGCGCTCAGCTGTTAAAAGGCACCATTGACTATAATGGAAATCCTAGTGCCAAATGTTAAAGCACTTTAGGTGAAGATTCAAATTGTGCTTCAAGTCCCACAGGTGTGAACGGTGTCTCAGACAGATACTTGCAGGGTTATTCACAAAAGGGTGAAGAGTTTGGAGAAGGCAGGAGAAGTGAACAATCTAGGACAACATAGCCGAACTGGAAAGTGAGCTGAATTAGAGAATGTTCCACATCAGCTATGTTGTCCTAGATTGATCTCTTCTCCTGCCTTCTCCAAACTCTTCACCCTTTTGTGAATAACCCTGTTAGAAACACACTTTACTTAGCTGAACCTTTTCCTGTCTATAACAAAAACATAAAGAGACATAACTGTATGGGGTTCCTGTGTGACAGGGACACATGCTGCAATGGTGCCCAAGCATAAATGTGTCTTTTCTTTATTTACCTGCTGAATGCTCACATTATATTATCTTCAGGCAGTTTCCTTTACATCCATTTATCTATTGTTTGATTTTTTTTTTAATTACCGGATTTAAAAACTGAAGGTATAAGTATGTATTAAAGGTTAGCTCAAGACCTCAATGGACTTTGATGTGTTTTTTTCAAAAGAAAGTGCTATTGCAATATTGCACACATGCCCATGTAATATGTAAATGTGTAACATTGTGTATGATATACTCCTAATTCTGCCTTTCTTTTTAGACTTCAAAATGGGTGATGGACTAATGGCCGACTTTGGGGCAGCTGCTTCGTACCTTCGAAAGTCTGACAGGGAGCGCCTAGAGGCTCAGACACGTCTTTTTGACATCAAGACAGAGTGTTTTGTGCCAGATCCCCAAGAAGAGTATGTGAAAGCCAAGATCACAAGCCGTGAAGGTGGCAAAGTGACTGCTGAAACTGTATCTGGCAAGGTATGGCAAAGCTCAGTACAGGGTTCCTATTAGTCTTTGTATTTCTCTCTGTATTATTTCTATGAAAAAAATCATTCTTTCTCTGTATAAGAAATGCAGGGTCAGTAATTCTATATATTTTATGGTTCTGTCTAGACTGTCACTGTGAAGGAAAGTGATGTCCACCAGCAAAATCCACCCAAATTTGATAAAATTGAAGATATGGCTATGCTGACCTTCCTGCATGAACCAGCTGTGCTGTACAACCTCAAAGAGCGTTATGCAGCCTGGATGATCTATGTAAGAGATTACAATATTAAAAATATTACAGATTTTATCCTATATGTATTCAGTGAACTATTAAATGTCTGTTGCGTGTCTCAGTTATCTGTCTCACGTAGATGCAGATGTACATTATTTGTATTATTCTCTGTTCTACTAGACATACTCAGGACTTTTCTGTGTGACAGTGAACCCCTACAAGTGGCTCCCTGTGTATAATGCAGAGGTTGTAAACGCTTATCGTGGGAAGAAGAGGAGTGAAGCTCCACCTCACATCTTCTCCATCTCTGACAACGCCTATCAGTACATGCTGACAGGTCAGATAGCTTGGTCAATGCCCAACCTGTTTACTACAATAATAAATATGGGATGTTAGACTACTGTCCATACCAGAGGTAGCCAAGCTTTGGAACTCCAGCTGTGGTACAAATCCCATCATGCATCTGGCTCTTGAAGTCATGCCTATGGCTGTCAGAGTTCCTTTGGGACTTGTAGTTTCTCAACAGCTTGAGTGCCGAAGCTTCACTACACATTTTTTATACTATTGGATTGTTTATCTAGTATAATTTATAATTTGCTCTCTGCTGAAGATGATAGTCTATAGCCATATACTATGGGTGTAGTTTTTGCAAATTATTTGTGTTAAAGTATTTGTATTCTTTTTCCTCCTAGATCGTGAGAATCAGTCCATCCTAATCACGTAAGTTTTTTGCATCACTAGCTTTAAGGTATGTTATTGCTTTCCTAAAATGTTAATGCTGCCTCCATGTTTTCCTACTTAGTGGAGAATCTGGTGCCGGGAAGACTGTAAACACCAAGCGTGTCATCCAGTACTTTGCCAGCATTGCAGCCATTGGTGGAAAAAAGGATTCAGCTAGTGCTAACAAGGTGATGGGGAATACAAGGGGGGCCGGGGGGGGGAGAGGCAATTAAAGTAAGGGAAATCTATGAAGTAAAACAAGAAGATTGAGAGAATATAGAGATGGTGTAGGCAAAACAGGCTAAGAGCACAACAAAAAATAAATGGAATAAACATACTACCAAACTGCTCACTGAAACAATGTTACCATTATTTAACAAAATAGTATAGTAAGTATTAAATAGGGGTCATGGGAAATATTTATATTACCACATATCATATCTCCATAAATGTTCACACGTTATCAATATATATAGCTTCGGGCATTATGTGGCATGCAGTAATTACAAAATTTTCAAAATACTTTATATTTCTTTATTAAATATAATTTCAATAAAAAGAAGCCTCTATGTATCCAAAGTTAAAACCATTTTCTTTAGGTTCACAGATGATAGTGCCCAATATGATATTCTCAACATATATTAGCATAAATACTGCATGTTCATCCAACTTGTTTCTTGGAACATGTTGGACGGAGAACATGCACCACTTGCATGGTGCATGTTCTTCATCCATGCACCATGTAGGTGGACTTGAAAAGTCCACCTGCATGACTTGAGAAGTCCACCAGACTTGAGAAGTCCATCTCCTCATTTAGACCAACTTCATATGTACATACTGCGTAGCATCACAAAAGCCCATTAAAACAAGTATAATTAGCTATGCCCCGTGTTTCAGATGTGGCACTAAACCGGAAATCGTAATTGGTCAGCAATGAGATCTGAGCATGCAGGTAATACCTTACAAAGGGGAATTCCTGCAGACACCACCACCCAACCCGGGTAGAGAAAGGAGCTCTCTCTACCTGGGTTGGACACAACATCTACATGCTGAGAATATTATATTGGACACTATAATCTGTGAACCTATAGGAAATAGTTTTATCCTTTGACATTAAGAGGTTTCGGTTTATTGACATATTTAATAAATAAATCTAAACTAATTGAGAAAGTTTGTTGTCTTTTAGTAGTATTAAACTCTCAAACTTGTTTTCAATAATGAATTCAGATTAAACAAATATACATTGCCCAGCAAAGTATTTCTTGAAATGTTTGCCGTAGCACTTATAGTTATCATCAAATATAAATAAACCCATTGCCAACACAGCAACACTGAAACAATATGATAATATTATTAAAAATTATTAAAATAATTGTGTCGCGCTGTAAACCAAAGTGTCACACAAAATATTATCCAAATCTGTCTCCTAACATCTGCACAATAATGTTTGAAAAAATAAATCCCAATCTAGTTATTAAGAACTTCTATATAAATAAACGCACATGAACTATGCATGAGCAAAGGTGCATATAAACAAATGTCTATATAAAATATGACAACAAATGTATTAATGTGACTTTGTGGTCATCCACAGTAATATAGTGTTAAAGTGCAAAAGTGTTCAGTCCACATGAAGTGCTTCAATCAGTGTAAACGTTATCAGTCCACATAAAGTGCTTCAGTCATATAAACAGCATTGGCGTATTGTTGGTGTATCCACTCGTATTACATCTATGGATAGACCTCTCAGAGAGAAGGTCATCAGCGTGTTACCCCGTTTGTAGCCAGGAAGGGGTTCTCCTGCCCTTAATCAGTCCAAGGATTATTTCACAGAATCCTCCAATGTTTAATCCCAATTAATCCAGTTGGTGTTGCTCATCCACAATGACATTAAAAAAGAATATAGATCATCCCACAGACCGTTTGATTACCATAAAACATCCCTTTATTTGTAAAACTACTCACATTCGATACGATCAATCAATGGCAAAGTACAAGTGCTCCTATGACTCTCACACAGACAGCGCGTCCACAGACTCCTCAATTCCACCTTGTGTCAGCAAGCTCTATCCATAATGTGAGAGGCAGATATTGTTATTTCCCACGGGTGAAGACACGGTCAATAGATGTAATACGAGGGGATACACCAACAATACACCAATGTTGTTACCATGACTGAAGGACTGATAACGTTTACACTGATTGAAGCTTTTCTTGTAGACTGAACACTTTTGCACTTTAACATTTTGAGCATATCGTGGTGTGTTTTTTTACTATTTCCCTATTATTTGGTGAAAGAGTAGGGGTAGCAACTACCCCTTACTCATTCACACGAGGGGAAGGGGAGCCAGGGTTGTGGGGAAGAGGTCATTGTCCTCATCCCCATGTTGAGGGCATGTGACCTGGTATGGTGCAGGGGGGGAGCACGATCGTTCCTCCCTTTCCTGCTCTGCCAGGCTGCTGTTTGGCTCAAGGGCCTGGTAGGGGATTTTGGGGAGGACCCCACGCTTTTTTTGGGGAGATGGGGTCCCCCCTAAAATTCCTACCAAACCTTATGGGTCTGGTAGGAATTTTGAGGGGGACCCCACATTTTTATTTGGGGGGGGGGGGGGATTCGAACATTCGGATGCATGCGAATTCTCGGTAACGCAAAATTCAAACGCAAAAGGACCAGCTGATGCTGCAGAAAGCTACAACTTTTAAACATCAAGGATTAACATTAAACTATTTATACTGATTATGTTGCCTTTGATTTAATACCAAGTAGAAGTAAATTATGGGGCATAGGAGTATTAAATAGTGTTAGAATACCTACTCATGAGTGATATTATGATTTCTTCAGGGAACTCTGGAGGATCAAATCATCCAAGCCAACCCTGCATTGGAAGCTTTTGGTAATGCTAAAACAGTCCGAAATGACAACTCTTCACGTTTTGTGAGTAGAACTGCAACAACATTCTTTTATCCATTTCTTGTGCATCTGTATACATACCTTGCTTCACCTATTTTCCACATTTCTGTCTCATAGTTGCTCTGTCTCCTTGATGTTCCTTTCTCCTGAGCTGTTGATTCCAATTCTATCCTGATCTCTATTTCTCTGTCTTTCTCCTTGTCATCTTTCACATTGCTCAGGGTAAATTCATCCGGATCCACTTTGGTGCCTCCGGGAAGCTGGCTTCTGCTGACATAGAAACCTGTAAGTTTCTTTTCCTTTCTGTCCCTTCATATTGTTGGATCCATTGTCCAACAATATAAAGTCTATTTAAATAGTTCTCAAATTTCATATATGCTAAGCTACAAATGCTTGTGATTAACTGATATCATTTTGTCTGTCTGTCTAGATCTTCTGGAGAAATCTCGTGTTGTCTTTCAGCTGAAGTCTGAGAGGGATTATCACATCTTTTACCAGATCTTATCCAATAAGAAGCCAGAGCTTCTAGGTGGGTCTTACTTTTGTCGATATGATGCAAATGTTATTTAGCAACAGAATTTTGATAATTCAGAACAGAAACTGTCTGTGTTAAGCACCTTTGTTCATAATGGTCTGGTAAAAGGACATATCTAATGGTTATTATCTTACTTTATTTCGATCAACTTTCATTTTGGCAGATATGCTTCTGATTACGAACAATCCATATGACTATTCCTACATCTCACAAGGAGAAGTCACTGTCGCCTCCATAGATGATGCTGATGAACTCATAGCAACAGATGTAAGACTATAGTATCTTCGACGGAATTCAAATAAATCTAGTTTGCCAGATTACATGTATTCAGTAAAAATAAGATTTTTATTTCTACAATTTCTACATATAACTAGTATAAATATATGAATCTATCTTAATATATCCTTCTGTTATACCTTGTGAAGAAATAGTTTGAGAGTGGGAAAGGCAACAGTGTCAGCCAAAAATCTCAAACCTCCTTTCAAAAATTAATCCAGATCAAACACATTTACATTTCCCAGCAAAGTATTTCTTTACATTTCTGCCCGAGCACTTACAGTCATCATGATTCCAAACAGCTGGTTCCAAGTCTCGCAACTTCATTTTCCCTAACTTCCTGTCCAGTACACGATCACAGGGGACAGAGCAGTCTCCAGCAGCAGCTCATCTACTAGATTGAAGAAGGGAAAAGAAGGAAGAGAGGAAGCAGGGGATTGGCTTGCCTTGCTTTGCCTGTGTGTGTGTGGAGATACACACAGCTTACTAGCACACACAAGGATGGCTCCATAGGACTCTGAAAGGGAAAGGAGCCACCCTAAAACAGGATATCATGGCCAGTGCTCAGGGGACCAGATTATTCTGCAGGAAACTAAAACTTTTAAACATCAAGGAGCAGCATTCATTGTAAGTGCCTAGTTCAGCATTTGAAATAACTTAAAAACCTTTTAACATTAATATCATTTTAATGCTTCAAACATGGCTGTTAGTTAACATTTTAATCATATTTTTAAGAGGGGAGGGCACAGACGTGACCTCATCTGCTGCTACTTTACTGTCCAATCAGCAGGCTAGAGTGGGAAGGTGACCAAGCTGTATTACTTAACTGCAATGGAAAATTGTAAAGTTACTATACTTGCTGTGCTGCCTGGTGGGGGATTCTGATTCACAAGAGTGGCTAATCAGAATTATAAATAATTCAGCAGTTGAAGGCGCTTGGCCAGAGTTCCCATATTGTGAATCATGTAATTAGCTGTACAGCAACCTGTATAATCTTATATTGACTCATTGGCCTAGGCGTGATAGGTATGTCCAAAAAGACTTCACTGAAGTAGACATAGCATACGTAGCAGGCTCTGTCCCTCTCCCCTGTTGCCCTTTCTCCCGGCTATTTTGCTCTCTAACACAGAAGCTTATGACCAGTGTATGTAAACACTTATCAGGAGCTCAATAAGGAAATACATTGTAACACCGTTACCTTGTATTTCCTTTGTTTCATTCATATGAAGATCAAATGGGGTGACCTTTGATCTGCATATGATGTCAGCAAAAGCAACCTTACAAGTTTTAAATAACATTTGTTCCTTTTGAACCCCTTATTAACTCTTAAATAGTAGAGTTTGATTTTCTAATAGTTGATGATCAACGATCAAATTCGACTGTAGTGATGGAAAAAAAAATGTAAGGAGCAGGCTGGAAGATTTTTGTCAAATGTGCAGAATTCTGGAAGTGAATGTGGTTTTCATCTACGAAACTCCATTTATTCCAAAATCCAATGTTATAACCAAATGAAATTTTTGGATTACATTCATCAAGTCTCTGATGGGATTATGGAATGTTTGAATGAGATATTTCATATGAACATTTGTACAAAAATCTACCACTGTATGACCAGCTTTGGCTAACTCTAATCATCCGTAACTCCTTCCCCTCATTATCCCCTTAGCATTTTTGTGCTGATTTTTTATATTATTTAGACCACTAATATTTAAACTTTTATTTACTTTGTGTTTCTTTTTTTTCATAAAAAAATTAAAATGTATTTAATTTGGAAATAATTTTACAACGCTTGGCACCACAGACTTAGTATTAGTGCCATTATAAACAGGACAAATGAATAAAAATGTAGATAGATCACAATAGATCATGAACACATAATGGTTGAGAGATAAGACACAAGTGACTTACCTATAGTTTGTGGTCAAGCAACTGCAGTGAGTTGTGACAAATGTAGAGGCAAATTGCACAAGTCGAGTTTGTATACACAGAGTGATTTACGTTTTGTCAAGTGCAGCATGTCGGCTATGAACATTCATGGAAATGCTTGTTTGGTTATGAACTTGCACCAAAAAGAATTCATTTTATGACTGAAATATCTGAATGATGTATGATATAGCGCGTTAAACACACATATGAGTTGTGATATCTTTCTATTCTGATGATTCCCTTTACAGCTTAAACAATTTGTTGTTAGATTTGGTAACACTATATTTTTTGCGTATCGTTAGGCCAGTGATTATCAGTTAGATTTGGTTAGTTGTTTTTCACATTATGTTAAAGTCATGCTGTCTGATCCCCCCACCTTCCCCTCATCCTAGAGTGCCTTTGATGTTCTGGGTTTCACTGCTGAGGAAAAAGCTGGTGTTTACAAGCTGACTGGAGCCATCATGCATTCTGGAAACATGAGATTCAAGCAGAAGCAAAGGGAAGAACAAGCAGAGCCAGATGGGACTGAGGGTAAGATATGTCAATGAATTAGTAGATATATTCAATATAAACCGCACTGTATTGTAACTTTACGTTTCAAACATCACTAAAGCTGGCCATACAATTTTAAAATTTTATCTGAGTCCTGGTGAAACCATGTTGGTATTGGTTATGTGTTTAGATGAAGCACTGATATCTTGAGGAATACTGAATTAAGTTTTACTTGCTTAGAAGAATATTACATCTGAAAACAGCATTGTGAGGAAAACATATCGATAGAAAAACTTCCTGTGTATCATAGATAAGCATGTATATAGAGACTAACATTGTACTAGAGCGCCATCTACAGCTCAAAAGACATAACAGTATATGCTGTTGCATTTCCAACAGTTGGTACCACTCCATTCAACAAAAGCCGATTTTTCCTTTTTTTTTTCCTTTTGTCGAAGCAACAGAACCAACTAACTGCATTCACTGTTTGGGTATTCTAACACCTGTGGACATTGGCTGTCAGAATACAATTGCCCTGCAGGAGAGATTCCCTCATCTACGCTGTTTTTGCATGGATGATGGGGAAGCAAGCATTTTGACTCATCAGTCAGCTGAATTACACGATCTGCAGTTACAACTATCATTGTGATTCAGGTGCCTTTTGGATTTAGAACTCAGTTTTATCTGTTTATTGTAGGTTGGTAGGATTCTGTGTGAAGGCTATTGATTCATGGGAACACCTTATTTTTATATTCTTGATTAAGATCTGCTTAGCTATGACACAAATGTGCTATGATATTTCTAACATATAAGGACCACATAAGCTGTGTTTTTTTCACAGAACATTGATTTTGTTTTCTGGCATTGCAATGGTTATGCAGTGTGGTAGGGTTATATACAAATAGTGGTATAAATTGATTTAAAACAATCAGATTGCAGGAGTATAGGGCAAGAGGTATTTCTTCAGTTCAAAATTAGTGGCAAACAGTAACAAAACATACAATTACAAACAACCTGTATTAAATACAAATGCATTACATTCTGCAAATTTGATAATGTCAATTTAAAAGGGCCATGACTTGCAAATTACAAAAAATAAGAAAAATGATGCTGAATCACAGCAATTTGGCATTTGTGTGCACCAAGATATAATTACTCAATGTTATAATTGGTTTATGCTGGAGGCTTACTTATTACATGCATTGCATCATGTTGCAGAGGCTGACAAAGCTGCCTACCTCATGGGCCTGAATTCTGCTGACATCCTGAAGGGATTGTGTCACCCCAGAGTCAAGGTTGGGAATGAGTATGTCACCAAGGGTCAAAGTGTCCAACAGGTGAAGACAACATTATTTGATCTCAATTGTATTTATCTCTGTTACAGTTGAAATATATTTTATTACATATTGGCTTTTACATGAAGGAATTATGGCTTACTTTCAATGTGCACTTTCTTTTGCTGTCTTCTTTATTTGTTTTCCTTTCAAGGTCATTCCTTTTCATGATCTTATTAATTTTCCTCATTATTTAGGTAACTTATTCCATGGGTGCCCTGGCCAAGTCAGTGTACGAGAAGATGTTCTTGTGGATGGTGGTTAGAATAAACACCACCCTGGAGACCAAACAGCCCAGACAATACTTCATTGGCGTGCTGGACATTGCAGGATTTGAGATCTTTGATGTAAGTATTATATATTAAAAGAGAATTATGGGGGAGAGTAAAATACACTCATTTTCATAATTAGAGCCGACGTGTGACACTGCAGCTATCACATGCCGGCTCTATTGATCGAGAGTTGATCACATACCACCAATCGCTCAGTTCCCAATCATCTTCTTGCAGAGAGCGGTGACTGTAATTCAGTACCTCCGCAGGGATTGCCCCCTCCCCTCTCTGTCCCTCCAGCGCTGACTGGAGAGATGGATGTGTAGGGGTTGGGCACAGGTAGCGGGGTGGATCCCGACAATATTGTCAGATCCATCCTGGCTGCAGTGTGGCTCTGAGTTTTGGGTCACAGGAAGACATTAATATATGCCCTCCTGTGACTCTAAAGAGAACGATGACAATAAAAAGTTGGGCTATAGTTCTCTTTTAACGTGTGAAACTTTGTGGAAACAGAAGGTTCTATGAAAACTAAAAAAAGGGAAGAATGGATAACAGCCAGGGCTTTACTGGGAGTAAACTTCATCTCTAGTACAAAGCACACGCTCGTACCAAGTTGGCGTGCTCATGACATTTACTTGCAAGTGGTCTCAACACTCCTATTACATTAAAGCTGGGCTAAATGCAGTAAAGCAGCATATAGGAGTTCACCCAGACTAAGCTTTCAAACAACAAGCCTTTTCACAAATGCCAGAGTTGCCAGAATAACAGTCAGAGACTGATAACCCCAGTTACAATTTATTTTAATTATTTATAAATTAATAGTTAACAGTGTATATCCTATGATGTGCTATATACTAATTTTCAAATCTACAACATTAAACAGTAGTTCAGAATAGCAAGCATAGAGATCTAAACTGCTTTATACTCAATGTAAAGTAAAGCTATGTATTGGGGATCATTAAAGGTCGCGGTATACTGAGCTTTGAGTCACGGGAGAACGCTAGTTTGTGTCCTCCCGTGAACCTTAGGAGAACTATAGGGAAAAACACTGACCCCATAGTTCTCCTTTAACTGATGGTAACAGGTAACAAGATGAAAAATTAAATAAGAGAAGGTTTAAAAAGGACAGTAAGTACACTGGGAAGGAGAACTTTTGTATTGTATGTGGACTTTGTATGTATGTTTAAATTTTGCTTTCATTTGCCTTCTCTGTCAAATTCTTTACACCCTCAGTTTAACAGCTTTGAGCAGCTGTGCATCAACTTCACTAATGAGAAGTTGCAGCAGTTCTTCAACCATCACATGTTCGTATTAGAGCAGGAGGAATACAAGAAAGAGGGAATTGAATGGGAGTTCATTGACTTTGGTATGGATCTGCAGGCCTGTATTGATCTCATAGAGAAGGTGAGAGTGACTTATTTATGATGAGAACTATTTTATACATTTATATATATGTGTGCTTCTAATGTTCTTATTTGTCTTAATTCGACTTTATGGAATATCTACCATTTTCCTTTACTATACACTAAGTGCTCTCTTTCTCCACAGCCTATGGGTATCATGTCCATCCTTGAAGAGGAGTGTATGTTTCCCAAGGCCTCTGATGTAACCTTTAAAGCCAAACTGTATGATAATCATCTGGGCAAATCCAACAACTTCCAGAAGCCACGTAATCCAAAGGGCAAGCCAGAGGCTCACTTTGCCCTGGGCCACTATGCTGGTACTGTGGACTATAATATCCTTGGTTGGCTAGAAAAGAATAAGGACCCTCTTAATGAGACTGTTGTTGGGTTGTATCAGAAGTCATCACTTAAGCTCTTAGCACTCCTATTCGCCAACTATTCTAGTGGTGATTCAGGTAGGACATGCTTATAATATTAAGAACATCTACTCTAGGTGGTTTCAAATTTTTCAGTGTACATTAAGTCTGCTTGTGTTTCCAAATTATAGAGAGTGGTGGAAAAGGTAAAGGAGGAAAGAAGAAGGGATCCTCTTTCCAGACTGTGTCTGCCCTCCACAGGGTGAGATTTTTTTTCGCTCAAATAATTTACTGTGACATAGCAAATAATTGTTTGTTTTGTACGGATTTGTTTTAGTTTTTTTACGGCTAAAATTGTGTGTATAATCATGACCTCCACCAGCCTCAAAAAAGCCTGTGTTTCAGGAATAGACAGATTCTTCAACACAATTTTAGACTAAGGCTACTAATTTAGAATGTTTTGAGCTGTGAATGTCTTTAGCAGGCAGTGTTAGAACATGTCACCACTCCTTGACATATTTGTTCTGATCCACAGGAGAATCTAAACAAGCTAATGGCCAACTTGAGAACAACTCATCCTCACTTTGTGCGTTGTATCATCCCTAATGAACGGAAATCTCCAGGTAATAACAAGTCAAGAGATCAGCTAGAGCCTCGTCTTTCCCTTAAGTAATACTTCAAAACTTAGTTTGCCATTGTTCTTGCACTAGTTGAAATATTATATTTGTCTTAGTCTTGCTAATTACTATGTTGTTCTGCCATAACTACTGCCAATATGTTATTTTTTGTAGATTTGCATGCTGAATGTATATATGTACTTTGCAGGAGAGATGGACAATCCTTTGGTGATGCACCAGCTCCGTTGTAATGGTGTGCTGGAGGGTATTAGAATCTGCAGAAAGGGATTTCCCAACCGCATCTTGTATGGTGATTTCAGACAGCGGTAGGTGTGCTTACTAGAAATGTGTAGCTGTGTGTATAAAGTTTAATCGAGCATCTGTTTAAATACTTGTCCTTCTTAACAGCTACCGTATCCTGAATCCTTCAGCCATACCTGATGGACAGTTCATAGACAGCAGGAAAGGTGCTGAAAAGCTTCTGGGTTCACTGGAGATTGATCACACCCAGTACAAATTTGGACACACAAAGGTAAAAGGTGTATTTGTACTTTTTTCCAACTTGTGTGCCTTAAATTTGATGGGAAAATTACCAACACCCTACATTTTTACACAGGTGTTCTTTAAAGCTGGTCTCTTAGGTCTCCTGGAAGAAATGAGAGATGAACGACTCTCTAAGATCATTACACGAATCCAAGCGCAATCTCGAGGATTGCTGATGAGAAGAGAATTTAAGAAGATTGTGGAACGCAGGTGAATTTATGTAAACTCAAAATAAAATGACAGGCACAATATGCTTGGAACTGAATATTTATTTTTATATTAATTGTATTATTTAATAAGGCAGTGCAAAGGACAATCAATATAGGGCAAAGTGCATAACTCATTATATCCAATTAGATATCAATTTACTGTAGTGAGAGCAGTAAAGGATACATTTTATTTGGCGTTACTGCACATTACCATTGCTTTATTTAGTGACTTATTAAAGGAGTGTATTATCCATTTCATATTAGTTCAGATACAGACTTTCGATAGTTCATATCGTCTTTTTAAAGCAGAACTCCAGCCAAACAGCTACATACACAGTTGAAATAATTTAAGTGTCTTACCAGAGAAAATATTTCTAATTCTGCTCAGCCAGTCTTGAAACCCATGCACCTCTGCCAGACAGCATAGCTAGGTCCCTGATCTAGTGTGGCCTAACAGTAGACTTTGGTCATGGATTCACTCCAGTGCTACATATTGCATTCACAGCTTTCTTGGTTCATTCTTTATACTATGTATCATTTCAGAGATGCTCTTCTGGTTATTCAATGGAACATTCGTGCTTTCATGGGTGTCAAGAATTGGCCATGGATGAAGCTTTACTTCAAGATCAAGCCCCTGCTTAAGAGTGCAGAGACAGAGAAGGAGATGGCAAACATGAAAGAAGAGTTCCAGAGGTTAAAAGAAGCCCTGGAGAAGTCTGATTCCAGACGCAAAGAGCTGGAGGAGAAGATGGTCTCCTTGTTACAAGAGAAGAATGATCTGCACCTCCAAGTGCAATCTGTATGTCTATCTAAACATATTTACATATGTCTAGAAATAAACCTATTTCATATACACAATTATTTTAATATGTTAGTACTTTTAGTTTGAATCTGCTTATTAAAAAAACAGTTAATGAACTGAATATTGCATCAGTAACAGACAACTAGGTTATGGACTGTACAAAAAAACTTAAATAAAATTCACTGCACATTTAGACCCCTTCTAGTAACCGCAAGGGTTTGCTCACCTGCTCCTCTCTCTTAATAAGACTGTGTATTCAATTTGTGAAGAACCACTTGTGTTTATATGAGGCAGCATGGGTCTTTCTGGAACCTCAAGCCTGGTAATCCACTGTTGCAGGACTGAGAGCACATAAAAGCTAGAGAAGTGATCAACTCTCAACTAGGTATCGTGTAGGTATAAGTATGAAGCAGCAAAAGGCAGAAGGATCACACCATGCCATGGTTTGCTTATTGCTAACCATCTAAATTCCAATATATCACGTTTATGAGTGAACACATACTGTCATGTCTACAGTATGTCAAGGCTAAAATAGTAGCAGCTTTTGTGTGCAGTAAATGCAGAGATGACTGATGCAATAATCTTGTCATTTAATGAGGAATATCACAAATGGCCTTCAATAAGCTGTACAAAAATGTTATATAGATTCATATATGTCAAGTTTTTTTTATTTTTGCTTAATTATATCTCTGTATAAATTCTTGTTTAATAGGAACAAGATAATTTAAATGATGCTGAGGAAAGATGTGACCAGTTAATCAAGAACAAAATACAACTAGAAGCCAAGCTGAAGGAACAGACAGAACGGTTGGAAGATGAAGAGGAGATGAATGCTGAGCTGACGGCTAAGAAGAGGAAGCTGGAGGATGAATGTTCTGAGATCAAGAAGGATATTGATGATCTGGAGCTAACACTAGCCAAAGTGGAAAAGGAGAAGCATGCCACAGAGAACAAGGTAATATTTTTTGCTTTTGAAACCTTACACAAATCATTGGCGGTTCTTCTTTCTCTTTCAGTGACAGCTCATTTTTTTTCCAGGTTAAAAATCTTACCGAAGAGATGGCTGGCTTAGATGAGATCATTGCCAAACTTACCAAAGAGAAAAAGGCACTTCAAGAGGCCCATCAGCAAACACTAGATGACCTTCAGGCTGAAGAAGACAAAGTCAATGTGCTGACAAAGGCCAAAGCCAAGCTTGAGCAGCAGGTTGATGATGTAAGTGACACCCTTACTCTGAGCTTTCCAACGATTTATATTTACTTGTCTCATATTAAATTAGATACATTTGGCGCCTGTTTTTTCAAAATAGCTGGAGGGGTCTTTAGAACAAGAAAAAAAATTAAGAATGGATATGGAACGAGCCAAACGAAAACTGGAAGGTGATCTGAAACTGACCCAAGAGAATGTGATGGATCTTGAGAATGACAAACAACAGCTGGAAGAGAAGTTGAAGAAGTATGTTACCTCAGCATTTTCATTTTTATTTTTTTGAGAGGGATTGGTGATGTTAATATATTGCATAATATTCCTTTCACAGGAAGGAGTTTGAGTTCAGCCAGCAAAATAGCAAAATAGAGGACGAACAACTTTTAGGCATACAACTTCAAAAGAAACTCAAAGAGAACCAGGTACATGATAGAAATATGTTACCAAATTTCCCATACTGACCATAAGAATTCAACAAATGATCTACATCATAAGTATACAGCTATTATTTTTCTCTCCTTATATGTTCCTTATTTTTACTGAATATGTTTCTTTTTTAGGCTCGAATAGAAGAGCTGGAGGAGGAACTGGAAGCTGAGCGAACAGCAAGAGCCAAAGTAGAAAAACTTCGCTCTGATCTGTCAAGAGAGCTGGAGGAGATCAGCGAGCGTTTAGAAGAAGCTGGAGGAGCTACTTCTGTGCAAATGGAGCTCAACAAAAAGAGGGAGGCTGAATTTCTTAAACTCCGGAGGGATCTGGAAGAGTCCACTCTGCAATCAGAGGCCACTGCTGCTACTCTACGGAAGAAGCATGCTGATTCTGTGGCAGAGCTCAGTGAGCAGATAGACAACCTACAGAGAGTCAAACAGAAACTGGAAAAGGAGAAGAGTGAATTCAAACTGGAGCTGGATGATGTAGCATCTAACATGGAGCAGGTGGTGAAAGCCAAGGTAAGGGAATTAACTATGTTGTCATACATTTTCTGAGCTCTATCCCTCCTGTTTTTGTTGAACTTAAAAACAAATTTAAGCATCACATCTTTTAAAATCTGTATAGTCCTGCACCGTCATATCGCATGATTTGTAACTGATAAGTGACAGTAGGGAGTTGGTAAGTTGACTGCACACATCCATGATACGTGAGCTCTGTGACTTTATTCCAGCACCTGTTATCCAAAACTCTTGTTCGTCATGTCTTATGATGTGATACCTTATATGAGGTACATAAACTAAATCACATTGAACAGATAGCTGTTGCTGGACTCAGGGTTCAAGGTTCTATTAATCAAAAGCCAGCCACAGCTCCCCAGTTCTTTGGGACAGGAAACGGGAATATTTTAATAGATCCAAAGGGCAGTTTGTAAGTCTCAAGCAGGACATAAATTTGATAACAATGATATTATGTTGAAGCTGAAGTAAGTAATTTGCTCCTCAGTCTTTACTCTCACTTCTACATTTTAATCAACAGGCCACTTTAGAGAAGTTGTGCCGAACATTGGAGGACCAGATGAATGAACATCGGACCAAGTATGAAGAAGCTCAGAGATCACTCAGTGACTTTACTTCTCAAAGAGCTAAACTGCAAACAGAGAATGGAGAGTTGTCCCGCAGACTGGATGAGAAAGAGGCATTAGTGTCCCAACTAACACGTGGAAAGCAAACCTACACACAGCAACTAGAAGACCTTAAGAGGCAGCTGGAGGAAGAGAACAAGGTAATTATCACTATGTGACCAAGATAAACATTCTCAACTAACTCTGAGTGGATGGCACATTTCATATCTGTTGTAAGGAACTCAACAAACTTACAGATGCTAGGTAATTACATTTTGACCTAAAATAGTGACATGCAATGTAATAAAATATTTACCTGTCTTTATGGGAAAGCAAAGGTGGCAGACCCTAAGATCTACCGAAGAGGCAAGTCTTGACCACAGGATTTTCACCCCTTTTTTTAGAAGATAATATTAAATGGAGTACTTTACAACTGCTTTTGGAACCTAAAATTGATTTTCATTTGTCAGTTTTACAGTGACTATAAATGCTTTGTTTCTTAATTAATATCTTACACAGTATTGTTTTCTTCTTCATTAGGCTAAAAATGCTCTAGCCCATGCCTTGCAGTCTTCCCGTCATGACTGTGATCTCCTACGGGAACAGTATGAGGAAGAGCAGGAGGCCAAGGCAGAGCTGCAAAGAATTCTATCCAAAGCCAACTCAGAGGTGGCTCAGTGGAGAACTAAGTATGAGACAGATGCCATTCAAAGGACTGAGGAACTGGAGGAGGCCAAGTGAGTAATAACATTCTTCCTTTCTGTGTAATCAGTGTGGTAATTATTAGTCCATTACTTACACAGGCTTTTCCCCCCTTTATTCCTTGATTTTTTTTACATTAAAAATGCTTGTCATTATTCATCTCCTGCAGCTTGCCCTGCTTTAATAATTAATTGCTTCTTTAACATCTGCCCAGGTATCTTAATGCATCCCAACTTTAAAATTCCTTTCAACAGAGAAGCTTTTTGCTTGGATTATGTTTCATACTGTTGTATAAGACGAGCATAAAGCTTGTTTGTTAGAAGGCTCTGCTTCAGTTTTTCTATCCAGGTGGATGACAGAACGTGAGGGTAACTAAAGCATATGTAGATAACTTTTGCATGAACATTTATGAGCATGATTCTTAAAGGTGTACGTCTACGCACATATACTTGACTTTTTTGTTGGTTGCTGTTTCCATATTATAATACCAGGATAGGTCTTATTTTCGGGGAAACAGGGTACATGACAATCATG
The DNA here is from genome assembly GCF_000935625.1 of Nanorana parkeri. Taxonomy (NCBI): domain Eukaryota; kingdom Metazoa; phylum Chordata; class Amphibia; order Anura; family Dicroglossidae; genus Nanorana; species Nanorana parkeri. The sequence continues at coordinate 1,534,044 of NW_017306493.1, forward strand.
TGCCTGTTAGTTTCCAAAAGTACACATGTATTTTGTAATTATTGTACCCTTTCCTTCAGGAAAAAGTTAGCTCAAAGGCTTCAAGAAGCAGAAGAGGCTGTAGAGGCCGTAAATGCCAAATGCTCATCTCTTGAAAAGACCAAACATCGTTTACAGAATGAAATTGAGGATCTGATGGTTGACTTAGAGAGGTCAAATGCTGCATCTGCTGCGCTGGACAAAAAACAAAGAAACTTTGATAAGGTAATAAAACTTAACGAAGGGGAGCATTATGGTAAAATTGTAAAATGTGCCATGTATAGGTTCTACACTTTTTTTTATTCTTTAAGATCCTTGCTGAGTGGAAGCAGAAATTTGAGGAGTCCCAGACAGAGCTTGAGGCATCGCAGAAAGAAGCTCGAACTCTAAGTACTGAACTATTCAAGCTGAAGAATGCCTATGAAGAATCTCTGGAGCATCTTGAAACTTGCAAGAGAGAAAACAAAAACCTCCAGGGTAAGGGAATTAGGCCAATGTTCAACTTTTTAATATGATGAAAAAAAACTGAATGTCTATGAATTCATGAACAGACTGATTTCTTAATATGAATTTCACTAAGAATAAAATTATTCCACAGAGGAAATCTCAGACCTCACAGAGCAGCTGGGAGAGGGTGGGAAGAATATTCATGAACTGGAAAAAATTAGAAAGCAGCTGGAACAGGAGAAGATGGAACTGCAGTCTGCACTGGAGGAAGCAGAGGTAAGTAACCCTTACAGTTGGTTATAAATAAGTTCTTATATATAAACTACTTCATTCATTTAGTATATCTATGTCAACATATTAAAATAGTATGCATGAAAAAGTATGCCAATCCTTAAATTTTTTGAAATAATTCTGTATGTAAATATGTTTCTCAGGCTTCATTGGAACATGAAGAAGGCAAAATCATGCGTGCTCAGCTGGAATTCAACCAAGTAAAGTCTGATATTGAGCGTAAACTGGCAGAAAAGGATGAAGAGATGGAGCAAACCAAGAGAAACCATCAGCGTTTGGTAGAATCATTGCAGACTTCTTTGGAGGCTGAGACCAGGAGCCGCAATGAGGCCCTCAGGATAAAGAAAAAGATGGAGGGTGACCTAAATGAAATGGAAATTCAGCTTAGCCAGGCCAACCGTGCAGCAGCTGAGGCCTTCAAACACTTGAAGGTGGCACATAGTACCCTTAAGGTAAGCAGATAATGTAAACACATTTGTGGACTATGATCAGCTTCAATTCTTTCTCAGGTTAGTGATTATCATACAATTGATGCACTAACTATTAAAATATAACAGACAGTCAGTAACAGTGATGGAAAGTAGAATGATTGGACTACAAGTGCGTTGGCCTCACTGGACTTGTATTCCAATGAGAACTACAAGTCCATTTTCTGCAATGACAGACAGGACTTGTAGTATCTTCATTCACAGATCCTGCCAAATGTCACCATGTTTCATGTTATACCCTTAATATGGGTATAACATGAAATACAGCTTTAAAGGTAAACTTAGCTTTCAAACTACAAATTATTATTATATGCAGACCAAAGCTAATAAATCGTTGACTCTCACTGAACTACAACCAATTGCCAAAAGCACAGATGCCAGTGCATTATTCTTTGTATGTGTGACACTGACTAAAAATAGCAATAAATCATTTGTGCTGTCACTTACAGGACACCCAAATTCATTTGGATGACACACTAAGAGCTAATGAAGATCTTAAAGAAAACATTGCAATTGTGGAGAGGAGAAACATGCTGCTCCAGGCTGAACTGGAAGAACTACGGTCTCTAGTGGAACAGACTGAGAGGGGACGGAAGCTTGCAGAACAAGAACTGATAGAGACCAGTGAGAGAGTACAGCTCCTCCATTCACAGGTTAGAAAGGAACCAGATTTTCTTACTTTCTTATCATATAATTATTGGTCACTCAGACTCTTTTACAATATTGATATTCACACACAAATTGTAACGCCTATAATTTTTCTGACCAGAACACTAGTCTGATCAATCAGAAGAAGAAGATGGAGTCAGACTTGTCTCAGCTGCAGACAGAAGTGGAGGAAGCAGTTCAGGAGTGTCGTAATGCAGAGGAAAAGGCCAAGAAAGCAATCACTGATGTATGTAAATGTTGAAAACAAAAATAAATCTAATATATCCCATTATTTTCTCACTAATCTATCTTTTTTTTAAATGTCTATAACTTAGGCTGCCATGATGGCAGAAGAGTTGAAGAAAGAGCAGGACACAAGTGCCCACCTGGAGAGGATGAAGAAAAACATGGAGCAAACAATCAAAGATCTCCAGCACCGTCTGGACGAGGCGGAGCAAATTGCCATGAAAGGTGGTAAGAAGCAGCTGCAGAAGCTGGAGGCTCGAGTTCGGGAACTGGACAACGAGCTGGAGGCTGAGCAGAAACGCAATGTTGAGTCTGTGAAGGGCATGAGGAAGTATGAGAGAAGAATTAAAGAGCTTACCTACCAGGTATGATAGGTCAAAAATTAAGATTATAATTGAATTTGCATTCATATATTATTTTGCATGGCAGTTGTTCTCAAAATCACTCTCCATTTTCTTCAGACAGAAGAGGACAGAAAGAACTTAGCTCGCCTTCAGGACCTGGTTGATAAGCTGCAGCTGAAAGTGAAAGCTTACAAGAGACAGGCAGAGGAGGCTGTAAGTGTTTACAACATATAGGGGTCTATTGAGTCGAGCCGAAGGGCTGCTGTACGGGCTATTCACAACAAGAGCACCCGAAGGCAGCCGAGCCGAAGGCATTTGGCATTTGCTTCGGCTCCACTGAGCCGCAGCGTCGCGCAAAGCAGGGCAAACGGCCTGCTGAAGGCCGGCCTTTCGCCCTGCAAATGACAGCTGGGCGGAGCTGTCACTGCTAGCTCCCCCCAATTGTTTTTTTTTATCTTAATTTTTTTTAATGTCATACTTATTACCAGTTGAAAAAATATTTTTTCAACTTTTTTTTTCTTTTTACTTTTTTCACTATTTTCTATTCTGCTCAGTACCACAGAGGTACCGAGCAGAATACCCGAGCTCTGCGGCATTCGGCTATTCACTCACTGCCGTTCGGCCCCTATGGCAGTGAATGAGCTGCTGGAGCTTCGGCTCAGCTGATCCAGATGTTGGATCGGCTGAGTCAAAGTCCTTCTGCACTTCGGCTCAGCCGAACATGCTGAGCATGTTCAGCTGACCAAAGTGCAGCCGAAGTACGGCTGATGTCAGCTGATGTACGGCTGAAGTCAGCCATACTGAGCCGAAGTGAATAGCCGAATGTTGTTCGGCTCAATTCACTTCGGCTGGGTTATTCACTCATTTTGTTTTCTGCCTTCTATCTTCATGCTGCTTATACTATTTTTTCTATTTCATTTGTAGGAGGAGCAAGCTAATTCAAACCTAGCCAAGTTCCGTAAAGTACAGCATGAGCTGGATGAGGCAGAGGAAAGAGCAGACACTGCTGAGTCCCAGGTCAACAAGCTGAGAGCCAAGAATAGAGATGTGGGAGGGAAGGTGAGTATGACTTTCTGCTTGGCCTGCCAATGGGCAACTATTTTTCCTTTATGATCTGTTCCTATGGATCACTGCTCTTTCTGTTTACTAATACATTCACTATGTGCTTCTATGCTCTGATAGCTCAACATTTGTGTTTTATTTTAACAGCAAAAGCTCCATGATGAAGAGTAGAAAGAATATGCTCCCAGAAGTTCTAAAGATCCTATTGGCGCTGTACATACTGTGTAAAAGAGAATAAAATAAAGCTTGTCTGCATAATGCAACTTCAGTTTTTTGGTTCTCTCCTATTCTTTCAGTTGTGCAGCATGTTTGTCTGTACACTACATACATTTACTAGGATATATAGTATGAGAACAGAAAGCCAATGTTACCCCAGATTTGCTAGGTCTGCCAAAGTCAAAAGGGAGCAATGGGGTTCAGGATTGCTAATCCCTCTACTGAAAAATTCAAATCTCATTTGCATGGATATTTCATGTTTTGGGGGGTAAAACAATGTTATTTGGCGCCTGAGTTTACTTTAAAACTGATCTGTATGCACCCTAATAAATGTATATTTATATTTCTGAGGTTGTATTATGTTGTAAAACATTTATTACCAGTAAATTCCAGACTTCAGTTCCCCCGAATGTAAAACCAAGCAGGGGAATGCTTGTGGCCACTGTATGCAGAAACAGTACATGCACCAGCATGACCCTATCCCTCATCCACAGCAACATTATATTGAGTGGTGGGCCTAACAACCAAAGGGCCCTGGTGCAAGATTTTATCTTGGGCCCCCCTTTCAAGATGGGGGGGGGGGCGTCGGAGCAGATCATACTGGCCCCCGAACCCCCCCCAGCAGTCTCTAATGTAATGTTGCAGTAGCGTGCTGGACTCTGGACTTACCTGAGTCCCTGCAGAGCACACCATAGATCCTGCATAGCCCACCTGAGACTCTCTATGGTGGGCTCTGCAGGGTCTCTGGTGGGCTGGTCGTCGGGGGCCCTTTCCCTGCACTTCCTCCCAACTCTTCTTACCTGCTGCTGCTGGGGCCCGATCTCCTCCACCCCCTCCTGTCACCTCTGCCATGCCACAACTGGTACAGCTGATACCCATGTAAGGGGCCCCCTAGGCTGCCCAGACCCCTTACATGGGTACTGGCCATACTCCCCTAATGGCGGTGTTCTATCAAAGTTCGTGACTACGTTAGAATGTGTGACCGGTGATTTGGTCACACGTTTTAATGTAATCCCGCCCACTTTTTTTGGAGGTGGAATGTGTGACCGCCAATAGGTGAAGCATTTCAACGCTTTCTCAGCTGTTTCAGGACATCGCAGATCGTATGTGCAGGAGAACCGATCTGCCCTGAAACAGCCGATCGGTCCTGAAATGTCACTTCTATCCGACCTTCTATCCGATCTATGAGTGCGATCTCACATTCCACCCCACTCACAAAGTCGGAATAGAAGTGATATTTTAGGACCTATCGGCTGTTCCAGGGCAGATCGGTTCTCCTGCACATACCATCTGCGATGCCGATCTGCCCTGGAACAGCTGACAAAGCGTTGGAATGCTTGACCTCTTGGCGGTCACACATTCCACCGCCAAAAAACTGGGCAGGATTACGTTAAAATGTGTGATCACGTCACCGGTCACACATTCTAACGTAGTCTCAAACTTTGATAAAACAGCGGCCCTGTCTGTAATAATTTAATCAGAGAAATAGATTATAATGGGGAACATTACAGTGTAATGTTCCCCATTATAATCCACTTTTCTAATTAAATGAAATAACAGCACACAACCCTCGCCCCACCCCCTCCCCCCACCACGCGGACTCACCTGCCAAGCCTCACAGGTTCGCAGCCAGACGGTGTGTGCAGGGGGCGGGGCGTGTAACACACACACTTCTCTCCCGCCACCTGTTACTGGGGACGCGGCCGGGAGAGGTGAGTCACAGGACCCACCCCCTTGCTGAGAAGCACGTCTAACACATGTTCTAACACCGGGACCCTGCACTGCCCCATATTCCACCAGGGGGGTGCCCAGGACCGGACCTCACTGGGCCCCCCACAGCCTCAGGCCCCGGTGCTGTCACACCGGCTGCATCGGCAGTAATTCCGCCCCTGATTATATTTACAGATCATGCAGTGGACAATACCATGGTTGGAGCATATTTTTATATATTTTCCTGTACAAGCGTCTGTATTATCACTCTGTAGAAAATTAATTCAGTAAAAGGAAAAGAGTTAATGTGGGGATGATATTTTCAGAAAACAAAACTGTATCACATGGTATTTTCTACATGACTAGAGTTCAGCCTTAAATACAATGTGACTTTGTATACTTTACTTTAAAATAACATGTAGTAAGAGAAATATGGCTTAATACATAAGACTAACCTCCTTCTGATAGTGATGGTTTAAATAATTTCTTAGTCACAGACCTGCCAGCAGCTCCGCAAATCAGTAAAATATGAACTCCTAGAAGTTGTTTTACGGCAAATAGGCTGAAGCTCTACTGACTTCCATCACTCAATTAATTGCAACCAAAAATACTGCTTTTTTTACTCTGATTGCACATAATCGGGTATTTTCTGCAAAGTGAAATTTCACCACATTCACTAAACTAAGGGAAACTAATCCTGCAAAGTGCAAATTCCCTTGCACAGTGAATAGCCTATTTGCCTGTAGTAAATCAACCTCCTAATCTCCATGCATATTCTGGATCAGTGCCTTAAAACATATTAAAGGAGAACTATGAGGTGAGTGCTTTTCACTCACCTCATAGTTCTAGCCGACCTGTGACAATGAGACTGTCACAGGTCGGCTCAGTAGATCGGGAGGAGAGCGAACACATGTCGGTGTTCGCTCACTTCTCGATCCTGTCGCGGGTCTCTGCCATGACAGGGGAGGGGAGGGATTCCCCCCTCCCCGCTCCGATCCACCAGCGCTGACTGGCAGAACGGACAGGGGAGGGGGCGGGTACAGCTGGCCCTGCCTCTAGATAGGCAGAGCCAGCTGTCACTCACGCAGCTGGGCGGATCTCAACATCGATGTCGGGATCCGCTCCGGCTGCGGCGTCTCAGTATACCGCGAGCTGTAGCTCGCGGTATACTGAGCTTAGGGTGACTGGAGGACGCTAGTTTGTGTCCTCCCGTTACCCTAAGGAGAACTATGGGGAAAAGCCCTGACCCCATAGTTCTCCTTTAAATCCTTTAAATCAGAGTGACAAAAAGGCATCTATCTTTTTAAAAGAAGTCAACATATTTTTCCTAGAGTTTGGCTTTAAAACTCACTGTAAGAAATAAAGTTATCATAAAAAATTCAAATAATCTAAACCACTAAATTGATTTAAAAACTGTTATTAAGTTTGTAACAGATTTAGTGATGCCAAATAGAATTTTCAGGAAACATCAAAGGCTCATCATCACTATGCTAAAGGGCAGTCACCCAAGAAAATGCACTGCTTTCATTAATAATATATTGGAAGATATATAGATGGATCATTTAGAAAATGAATACTAAATATATGAACTCGTCATTGAGTTCATCAGTTACAGTATGCATTCATTTCAGAGGTAAAAATAAAATGATAGCTTTGTTTTTACTTTTTTATCGTTTTGTGTTTTGTCAAGTAACGAATATTTTCCAAAAATGATCAGCTGTGAAATGTCAGTAAAAAAAGCAACATATTTTTAAATTTCTACAAGCACACACAAATGTACTACACCCAGATGTATCAGATTTCTGAAGTCTCTCTTTTTGTACTAAAGACCCCAAAAATCATTTCATGCTGCCTCAGTGCTGGCCAGATATCCAAGTCCAGTAGGCAGGAACAATACTTTCAAGTGGCATTTGTTCTATTCCAGCAATGGCACCATGTCTTAAAACCAAAAAGTTTGAGTCATTCACATAGAGCATTCTTATACAAAAGCTGCATTTATGCAACAGTCCTTGTTTTTTCTGGAGATGCTCATTTGCATGCATAGTCAAGAAAGCATTACCTGAAATCGAGTTACTTGTACTTCGTTTTCCATTGAAGATATACAGCTGTGCTCTATAGCCGGCCGATCGCTTGTATGTAAACAGGCATCGCTGCCTGTTTTTAAATTTGGGCAGTTTCCCGCTCTTGCACGTCGAGCGCGAGTGGGCGGGGCTAACAGGAAGTATTTTGACGGCCTGTTACATCCGGGAAGCTCCCACCCGGCCGTTTAATTACAACGGCCAGCCGGGAGGTGGTTAGAAATGGTACATATATTACCAATTTTCCAAGGGTATACAAAATTTGAGCACAACTGTATCTACATATCCACAGTGCATCACATATTAACCAGAACTACCTGTTCCATCAAGCGATAGCCATAAGTAAAAAAGCAGAGAAGGTGTGCCTTTACAGTACTTACAACCCTGCCATGGAAAACAGAAGGTTTTCTCAAAAGCTCTTTGTCCTTCAGCAAAGTTTTATTAGAATCATGTTAGAAATTTAGAAACCTTTCCTTGTTATGTATGTGAGGCCCATTCCACTGACCTCAACAGCAGACTTCGATTTTACCACCAGTTCAACATGTCCTAATACTTGTAATGAAGAGCAAGGTAATTGCTTATTCTACACACACAAGATAAAGTGGGTTCATGATCTGAGAAAAATAAACCAATGGATTAAAATGACAAAATGCATTGATTGTTCAGTTCAGTAATTGCTAAATGAGAGTTAAATGAACACAGAAGATAAAGAAAACAAGTAAATGCAATTTTAGGGATGGAGAAACAAGGGCAGAATGTTGACCAGGCTTATTTGTCTCAGTCCTCCACTGACAGGAAGAGTATGCATAAGGGAAACACAGGCTAAATAGACAATAAGAGCAGGCTTTGGGCAGCTAGATCTGACCCTGCCATTAGGATCCTAAATATAGTGTACCAAGTTGAATGGCTTAGTGCACATGCTAGCAATGATGGTTGGTGCTTGTAATGTCTTGCCCAAGGTGGAGATTTAACTATCTTCTCATTGCAATGTTTCCTCCAAGAGCAGTTAGGACATGGCTGAACCATTGCCTCAACAACACAGGTGCAGGAAGGTCCTCTTCATCCAGTGCTTAAGTGATTATATTCTAAACAATGATAATGTTAATGCTGGTTGTGCGGCAAAGGGAAATGTCTACTAACAAAAACCATGACAGTATGACAAAAAAAGATGTGTAGGAATTTGTTCCTATCGCAGTAATAAAAAGATCCATATTAAAGTTGGCAAGGATCCCTTATTAGCAAGGGCATTCCTTATTTACATGAAAATCAAATGCATATTTTCAATTCTCATGTTTTATCAATCACTGTGAGTGTTTTTGTTCTATTTAGTGCCATTTATTATATACTGCCATTGCTACACATTTGGCAAGGTCGCATACCTGAAATAAAACCTACTACAACACCAGAGTTTTACATATAGAAGAATCACATTTATTAGGCATACATTTATATAACCATCACATTGTATATCTCTTTACAACAAATTGCTTTAGTTGTTATGGCTCATGAAAGGAGTGTAAACATACACAATGTGAATCCAGAATAAGCCAAAAATGGGAAAAGGTTTAAATTCATCATGGTTGAAAAATGAACCATGTGATGTTAAAATGCCCAGGTCATATCCCAGAGAGTCTGATATTAGTGTTGGTGCATGGTCCTCACACATCAGCAGCACCTACAACACAGAAAAATCATTTTAGGATGATTACACAGAAAATGCACAAGACTGTATCATGCAATGATCATTTCAGACTTATTTAAAGGGAACCTGAAGTTTATTATCAGTCAACTAATTTTTTATGTATAAACTGTTTACCAAGATTTTAGCGTTTTAGAGTATAAACAAAACATATGGAGATTATTATCACAATTTTACAGAGGATAGAGTAAAGCTGACCATACAGTGTTCTTATCTAACCAGTCAAATTCCGTTCAGTGGGTGGCCCTGCCAGCACCCTTCCATCCAGCATCCTTCAAAATCAAAGGAGCGTGATGAACATTTTTCGAGTGAAAAGTGACGGAGCCAATCATCTGCCATCACTGATCAGGTATTCTGACATTGGCACACCCGCCACTGTCTGGATATAACAGCCAAGTAGGAGGTCCATCCATCCATGCTGTTAAGTGTGGATGGAGGAATGTGTTATATTTTTTTAATTTTGCCTGCAGGTGGAACAAAAAGAATATACCAGTGTATGGCCAGCCTAATATTGTACAAAACATAATGGTAAACCCATCCGTTATAGAAGAGAGACTAAGGTCCAATAACACTTCACACCTGAAGTGTAGCAACCACAGAAAGATATTCATAAACAGAAAGTGGTATTCAATAAACCAATAGATGGACCATTCACTGTTCATATTGAACAAACAGCTTGATATCACATGCATGGATGTCTGGACACTAGTATATAAAAAGGAAAAAGGGCAAGTGAGCTGAAAAAGAGGGAGTATCAGGAACGAGGAGGCAAGTAGACAGGAAAGAGGCATAGGTAAGAGAAGACTAAAGACAGTGATTACATAAGATTCAAGAGATAACATTCTGAGAGACATGGTAGCAGTCTGAATGGTAGCGTATCAGTTGTGGCATTCTCATTGCTACATATATTTTGTGCCAGGCCAGAGGCGTAACTAGTGAACTCAGGGCCCCGATGCAAGAATCCATGAAGCCCCCCCCCCCAAAAAAAATAGATACATTTACTTTAAAAAACATTTATTTTTTAGAAAAACAAAACACACTCCAGCTCCCCATTATCTCCCCCTTCATATCCCCAGCTTTCCACTCCCGGACCCCACACTCTTCTCTTCCATGTCCCCAGCTTCCCCTCATCTCCCCTTCACGTCCCCAGCTTTCCGCTCCCGGACCCCACACTCTCCTCTTCCATGTCCTCTTCATAGTCCCAGCTCCCTATAGCTCCCCCTTCGTGTCCGCAGCAGGTCTCTCTTACCAATGCAGTTCTCTATTAGGCAGCGTTCTGTGTGATGAGGGGGCGGGGATAACCCGCCTCCCACCCATTGGCTTATCATACTCAAACACGTAGGGCCCAGGACAGGAGGAAGAAGTCCCGGTACTGACATTAGCGGTTACCGGGATATTAAATATGCTGGTAATCAGCGGTTACCAGGGGCCCTTTCCTCCTGTCCCAGGCCCCCTCCAAGTGGCGGAACTCCAGGGCCTGGTCGCAGCTGCGACCTCTGCGACTCTGGTAGTTCCGCCACTGTGCCTGGCCCTTAGAACATCTTCTTCAAGGACTTCAGCCTTCATACCCATAGAGAATCTTGTGCTTAAGAGAAAGATAAGGAGAAGGGGATATTGGAATGGAATGGTAAGGGAATAGAATAGAGGATTGTAGGGTTTCCATTCCCAAGGCTGAGGGATTGGAATAATGGTGATTGTATATGTATTGATGTTTCACTAAGTTTGGCATAGCATGGTATAGTGTCATCAAGTTTCTGGTATAGTTTGGTCCAGATTTTATGAACTTATTCTGGTTGTCTTGTTCTATTGAGGTTATTTCCCCATTGATCATGATGCCGTTTAGTCTATTTTTGACTTCTGAAAAGTTTAACATAGGGAATTTCTATGAATGGAAAATTGTTCATTTTTATGTAAAACACCAAAAACCTATGGGCAAAGCCACAGTGGGTTATAGGTAATCATAGCTACAATGTAGCTTAGGCCATAAGGTACAATTGTTTCTACATTTCTGTGCTCCTTTGTGAATTAACATCAGCTAGGTAGTTTAGACCTGTAGCTGACTGCATTAGGCTGATGCATTTTTCACATGTTAAATAATTCCACACCAGCATCAACAAAATTGTTGGGCTTGCGGAGCTCACATATATTAGAGGATGTTAGGGCCATCTAGCAGTTAACATTTAGAATCGGAAACTTTTGTATGTCTGTAGGCTCTTCTCAGAACTATGTGAGCATCAGTCTCTGCAGTATAAAGGATTGCCCACCGCCACCACAGAAAGAAGAGAAAGACCACAGAATATCACATGACCGGCCAGAAGACAATGGGGGGAAAAAATTAAAAATGAATGCAGGGAGTGATCCAATGTGGAGCCTCTCCAACCTGTGTATCAGTGGAAGCATGTAATTAATGGTTATATAATTTACAACCCAATAGACAAAAACCTATAAAACTTAACTCACACTAAAAATGGCATTGGCACCGAGATCATAAACTAAGCAAGCTGAGTTTAAGAGCTTACCTCTCTCTGCTGATTTGTTGACAATCTCCATCTTGTATATGCTGTAGGCATCATAAGCAAACACACCAACCAATATGAAGCCAAAGAGCTAAGAGAAACCAAGACTAAGGTAAATGGTATGACGAGTGTCAAACAAGGAAAAGAGTCATGCAATAATCTGAATGTTGTTACTAAGAAAAGCATATGCCTTCAGAATGCAGTAAGTTCAAAATAACCTAGAATAGCTGTCAAAAAGCTGCTTTAGGGTAAGTTCAAAAGGACAGTCCATAAGATGTTCAAGTAAAGTTTTTTGTTTTTTTTGCAACGATTAAACAGCTTGTGAACTTGTTTTTATTAGTGTGATCTTTTTGCATCTTGCCTTGTTTTAGATTTTAGATGTTCTACCATTCTCCCGCCACTTACACATCTAATAAAAATTAAAAAAACAACAGAATGTAACATCATCACTGAATAAGTACATAGCAATAATGCCTGGAATTAGAGGCAGTATTGACAAAAGAACAAGAAAACAAGGAGTCGCATTCTCTGAGAGATTAAATAATGAATTTCATTATAAAGTGATCAGGGGCGTAACTAGAAATCACTGGGCCCCATAGCAAAATTTTGTATGGGGCCCCGTGATTGCTAGTTATGCCACTCAGGTCTCAGTTGCGCTGTACACCTCTTACCTGTCACCTCCGTGGTCGCCGCCGCCAGGCCCCTGCCTCCTCTTCCGTTCCTGGGCTCCGCCTCCTTCTATCGACGGGCCCCGCCTTCTCTTACATCACTGGCCCCACCTGCTCTTAGATCGCTGGCCAGTGATGTGAGAGGAGGCGGGGTTGCTGTTAGGCGGGCCCCGCCTCCTTTACTGAAAATGCCGGAGTGATTAAATAATTAATTTCATTATAAAGTGATAGAAACTATCTGGAGATTGAGAGCTATTGTGAGCTGGGATCAGCCAGATGAAAAGGTGCCTAGGCTTGAATGAAAAAAATTTGTATGTCTTTAGTATCTTGTGAGCTGGATATCAGTTATGTATACCCAGGGTTAATTGTAGGTGTCTACTCTATGCATCTATAGAATATTCTATACTGTACCACCATCTTCCATATGTAGTGCCTTTATACATTCCTGTTAACCAAGAGGTTATCCCAGCACAAAAACTAAAAGAGAGCAACCAATAGGGCCTATTAACATCACAGCTATTGGGCTGAGTTGCGCAATGTAGACCCAACGCAATTACAAGCTAAAATCCATTGTTTCCAATGGGCCCAGTTCACAGAAACATACTGTGTTCATGTGTGATAATTGGAAAAAGAACATGCTGCATTGAAACACAATGCACTGCATTGCACTACAATGTGTCACAGTGTTCATAAACCATTTTTGCTTTTGCTGTGGAAGAAAAAACACACATGACACAACACATTAAAAAAATGCATGCAGGTGTACATCAACTAGTGTGTGGTGTGTATCTAGCTTGAATTTTTTCTCTTCAATTTCCAAAACAAAGTATGTTTGCTGCACAATGTACTCATTTAGCATTAATGACAGTAAAATGATAAATACTTCTTGTAGTATGTCACAGAAATATAATTCCTTCAATAATTTTCGTCACTACCGTCTTAAACAGTTATCATGACCCAATAATGATCATGACGCCCCCAAAAGATCAACATTCTACTGATGTATGACCAGCTCGAGGACACGTTTTGTAAAAATAAAACAATAATATACTTACTATTTAACAACCACCATGTACAGCTCTATGCTCATATTAACACCCTGATGGACTAGGTGATGACCATTATGTCTGTGGGTATCTTTTTAGACCGCGGTTGACATTCTGGCCAATTAGCCCTAAGGAAAAAACTTGCCGGCCAAGCCCCAGACATACACTTGCCCAGACATACACATTAAATAATGCCAGTTGGAATGAAAAAAAAATCCTTGGATTTCTAAACAGGGCCATATTGACAAGAGTCACTTTTGTTGAAACATACAGTGACGTAACAATCGCCATAGCGACCCAGGCGGCCGCTATGGGGCCCAGGCACAGGGGGGCCCGGCCAGGACACCCCCCTGATGCCGTGCAAGCCGCCTGGGTCGCTATAGCTTCGAACGCGCCGCTGTTCAGATCACTGTCAGTGCAGTGCTGCGTTCTTCTCCACAGCCGCTGCTGAGTCAATGAGAGCCAGCAGTGGCGGTGGAGGAGGCTGGACCCAGCCGGGGAGGAGGAGGCGGGGCCCGGGGTCAGGAGGCAGGAGGCAGGGCCGGCGACGGAGGAGGGAGCGGGCCCGGCGACGGAGGAGGGAAGACGGAGGAAGAAGAGGCGGACAGGTAAGGAGTGTGACCAGCCCACCTGAGGGTGACCCTGCAGAGCCCACCATAGAGAGCCTAGGTCGCTATGGCGATTGTTACGCCACTGTATGTTTCATCAAAAGTGACTAGAGAGTCTATGGTGGGCTCTGCAGGTTCACCCTCAGGTGAGCTGTGTGGGATCTCAAGTGGGCTCTTCAAGGGGTGTAACTAGAAATCACAAGGCCCCATACAACATTTTGCTATGGGGCCCTGTGATTTCTAGTTACGCCCCTCGTCACATATCTTGCCTTAAAATGTTTACAGGTTTTAATGTTGACACTGTTCACTTTCACCTTTTTTATCCTCTGCTAACAGTCAGACATTTCTTTCAATGGATAGCTTGTCCTACAAACTGGGAAAGTACATCCCTGCTCTGAGGACAATTTATGATCAGTATTGCATCTTTGAAGTTATCATTATTTAAACACTTACGTAAGCAGGATATACACTGAAGGAATTTCAAACAAACAAAATCAATTTCGGAACATTCGTTCGACTTTCTAATAGCTGATGGGGTCAAATTGATGATCAAATTTGGCCGCTTTGACGAAAAAAATTCAAAGGAGCATGTTGGAAAAATTTTCTGGATCAAACGAAATTCTAACAGTTTGGGAAACTCCATTCACTCCAAAATTGAATGTTAAATCAAAACAAAAATCAAACGAAATTTCGAACATTTGTCAAGTCTCTGAGATTTTTCGTAGGAACGTTCATTTGAAGATCTAGCAGTGTATGCCCTACTTTGCACAGAATGTTGTCTGTGGGATTCAGCAGAACATATCACTGCACCCACAGTTGAGAACCATTTCTTCTAGTGAGAAGTCTAAAGGTGGCCATACACTGTACAACCAACGCAAGACCTTAGTCTTGCGATGGATGTAAAGTGATTTAAAAAACGTACGATCTGCCCATCTTGGACAGGCAGATCGCACTCTCGATCATCGCAAGCCCGCCCCCCTGAGGGGCGGGCTTCCGATGACCGCAATGCTGAACGGGCAGTGTGCGTGTGCGCACACCGGCCCGTTCGGCATTTGTCTCCCGAGCACCGTTCAAACCAGCCGAAAATCGTACGATTCTCGGCTGGTTTTCTAACATGCTCCTTAGACAAAAGACGTGCGACCGTACAGTAGAAACGGTCGCACGTCTTCGTTCACACTGTTCGATTCTCGTACGATCGCGGGATTTCCCGCGATTCTTGTACGAGAATTGAGCAGTGTATGGGCACCTTAAGAGTCTATAGCCATCTTCAGGCACTTTGCCTAATTTATACTTCAATTGAGTCAGTTGAACTCTGACAAAGTGTATTGACACCAAACTGATCAAGGTTTGTCCTTTGTTCTAAAGCTCTTTTCATAGGGAAATAAATGTTTTTAAGAATAACTGTTCACAGGAGCCACACCTTTTATATAAATTCATGATGGTCAATTTTGTAAGCAGGGTATTAATGTAGCAGTGTATATTGTTTGTTGTTGCTTGGGTTATTTTAGGCATAGCAGTCATCATTCTCCCATTCCAGTGTACTAAGGACTTGCAGGTAAAAAAAAAAGCTGCTGTACACTACTCTCCTCACTACTCATTACACTTATTTTCTTGGTTGTTTATACCTTCAGATCAGAAGCCATACATAAGTGACGTAGCTACAGGTTTTTAGGCAAGAATTCAAATTCAATCGAGGTGTTAAATGTAATCAAGAATTGAAACGTATCTTCAGGTGGTCTGCATGATTCATTACAATGCACAGCACCAAATGGTCACCCTTTGTCTTTTGCTAATAGTCTATGATTCATTCATCCCATCAGCATGCTTATCTTGGTACTGCTTAATTTGTCACTATTAGGAAATGTTATTTCCCTGTTGCCGTCTAAAAGATGCACGCAGACATGGGTTAATGATCTACCTTGTTATGCTTGGACTGGGAAATTAAGGTTTACCTATGGGCCCTCTACAAGTTCTGTAGACACACCCTAGTCCCTGGATGGGGAAGAATCAACCATCTGGGTTTGATTCCATTTGCTGCTGTTCTCACAAGATAAGGTGGGTGCCGGAGGTGTCTGAACAGTGGAAAAACATATATGGTTGGCTGATGTCAACACACATATGTATTATACAATCATTGGAAGTCAAAGTAAAATCATAGAAATAAAAAATTAAGGGTGTCATAAATCAAATCAAGGCTTGGAAATGTCCTAAATTAGTTTTGTTTTTCAATCAGGAAAAATATTTTTGACTTTAATTTCCCTTTTCTATGAATAAATAATTACATTAAATGGAAAGCTGGTTAAGTGGATAGCACCAAAGCAACAATTTTGTTGTTTTTGTTTTATCATTCCATTGGATTGATACTGCCAAGGTTGCTCTGGCTGACAGCTTCTGCTTTGACTACTACTAAGCTTTTAATCTAATGCACTAAGTTTGACTTGACGAGGAAGGGTTGGTCCCTCATAAATTGGTCAGAGCTACCCCTTGATGTACATGTGCCACATGCTGAGAACCAATCTACTGCAACACACAGAAATCCTTTGTGAGCTGAAATACCATTAGTAACACCATTAGCAAAAATGAAACCAATTGTTCACAGATGACAGTATCACTAATTTATATGCCAGTTCACTAATACAAAGAAATGAAAAAATTAGAAAAATCAAAGGCAATAACTTTATTAGATATGAACTAAAATAATGTTTTACTGCAGATAGAAACAATGACCTTAGAGCAGAAAAAAAGGTGCAAGCAAAAAAAGAAAACGTCCACATAAGTACTCACAGCTGCTGTAATGGCTCCACCATCTCCTGAACTCCGGGCTGCAGCCACAATGGAGACTACCAGAAAAATGACAGCAGCTGAGATACAGCGCAGGAAATCCTGGAATTAACATAAATGTATATCAGTCAGCCAGTTTTGATTTTTGCCATCTATTGTTCAAACACTGTAAAAGTATAGAAAACCAAAGAGTCAAATCCAAACTGAACAACATGGTCAGAAATCAGTTGGACACTTTTGTTGCGGTTATCCTTCAGTTGGCATGTGAACTGCACACAATCACCTATGGCTCACCGTACCATTCCTGTATGTACATGGTTTACAGTATTCAGAATATAAAAAGTGCTAGGGAGGCATAATATTAACATTTACTCTGCCAGAACGGACATTAGCAAGAATGGGATGCTTTAATGCACCGTTAATGCACCACAATCATTGGAAAAGTGTGAATGGGCTCTGAATTATGACAGATATTAACCACATACAATTACCAGAATACAATATTGTTCACTATAGTGATCCTCTGAAGTGTACTTGTAGACAAAATAAATAAACTGATACTCTGCATAACAAGTACATTCAGGCAGCTGACATCAGCTGTGTTCTCCTGCAGAGCTTGGAAGCCCCATAGCCCAGGGCTGCAAATAGAGGAAAAGAAAGACCATTCATTCTCGGAAACCTTAATCCAAAGTAAGGCAAAAATATACTTGTAAGTTATTAACCAATATACTTTAGGTAACATTTGATTCTTCCTGTGTCATAAAGTGATTGGACTACTCCCTGGATCAATATTTTACTATATCTTATATACACACACCAATGCAGACCATACACAGCTCTGCAGATCAGGCATAACCACAATGCACAGGTGTGAGGGCAATTTCCAAATTTTAGCTTAAGTTGCTCTTTTTCAGTTTTGTGTAGCTTCGATTTTAACCGTTTCACAAAAAGGCTCAATTTTTTTTAGCTTTTGTTGGAACTTTGTAGGTTAGATTGTTTTTGTTTGTGTTAATAATGCTTTTAATGGATTTTTATATTGTTTTGATAACCATTTGCGCAATCTATTATGAGACCTACAAAACTGGTCGCACCATATCTTTAGTCTATGTGTCCTATGCTTTCACAAAATATATGATTCAGGGAGTATTTTACAAACTCTGAAAGCTGCAAGTGAAAAGTGGTGAAAAGTGAAAAGTGTGGCCTGGCAGCGAAAGTGTTAAATACAAAAAATAAAGTTTCTTGGGCATAGGATCAATCTAGAAGATGCAGATTAGCATTATTTTATTATCTACCAGATTTTTTTCCACCATTGACTCACCGAATTTTACCCTCACTAAATTGTATAATGCATGCATTTTTTTAGCCCTTTTTGTCATAATGTTACATTTACCCACCCTAAAACCTTGTTTGCCATGTGGCTGCCCAATCAACCAATAGATTTAAGTCCATTTATGAATTGTAAGCATAGTAATGATATCATTAATATATATTTAATTAAATATATTAAATGTGAAAAGATTATATCAACTAAGATTTCTCTGTGGCCATCCATCCAAGCATGTAAAATCTGGGTAGGTCTAAAAGAGAAAAATGTCTCCACTATTGCAAGAGGATCTTCCCCGTTCTGCTGTGCCATATTCTAGCATGATGTCATGGAAGGAGAGGGCACAGACAAAAAGTAAAATTAGGGTTTCTGTCATGGGACAGACATATGAACCGCTTTCCTATTGCAAGTAAAATAGGAAAATACATTGATGGGTTTTATTTTGTAATGACAACAGCTTCTCATTTATGAACAATATACTGATTTTCCATAAGAGCAGAAATGTTTAAGTGCTACTTTCTGAGTAAACACATTTGTAAAGGTCAGTTAGGGAATCTATGTAATATCATATTTAATTTAGCTAAAGAGCTTCTGTATTCATTTCCTCTGTATTCCTATAATCATGTAAAAGTACATTTCCCCTGTAAATGAGAGACAACAATAGAAGAGGAAAACAGAAGAGCTGAGAAAAAAAAACAGAAATGAGAGCATAGATGAGAATCAAAATGGATGGGTAAAGCTCACTGCACACCTTACAATCTGATTGTACGATCTCCTTTAGATTTACCAACAACTTTGTAGTGCACGACTGGATATAAATCAATTAGATAGATTAGGTTGGTCCCCATATTACATAGTTTTAGTAGATCTTAAGTTGATCGTAAAGATTGTCACATGTATAGTATCCCTGAAGAAAAGTACATTTCTGGAAAAGCTATACCATTTTTGCATATGTAATAGCACTTTTTATTGACTCACAAAGCCTACTCCAGTTATACTCTCACCAAGCAAGTTATTGGGGACACTACTGATACTAAACTAATCTGCCATAGGGCCTCCCTTTGCCTAAGACAGCCTAAAATATGGATCCTACATGCCACCAACATTTATTTCTGGTTCATGTTGATATGGCAGGAGTGCAGTCTCGGGGCAAGGTCCGTTGCGTAAAGGCAAAAGTGCACCCCCCTCCATGAGCTGTGAACTACCTCAGCAGCCTAGGTTACAGATCCTGCCCTTTTTTCATCCGCCTCCTGCAAGGTGGGCACCTCTTTCGCCTACCCCTCAGCCTGGCCCTGGAGTACTGGACTCCAACAGCTGCTGACTATTTACCACAAGGTTTGACTTATTCTTTCTGAGATGCTTTTTTGCTCACACGTTTGTAAAGGGTGGACATCTGAGTTACTGTAGCCTTTCTGTCATTTTTTTACCACTTCATCTTTCCCCATTCTGATGTTTGATGCAAACATTACCTGACCCATATCTACATGATGTTATGCATTGTGCTGCTGCCACATGATTGGCTGATTAGATAATTACATGGAATACAAAAAAAACGGTTCTGAGCCACCAGGGAAACCAGGACACCACACCCCTAATATAATAGAAGCAAAAAAAAAGGAGAAAAGTGGGGCTTTTCAGGTGTCATTCTAGGCATGGAACACATATATTGCACATTTCGCTGTTAAAAGTTCATTTTATTGTACAAATAATATAAATAAATAAATATATTACACACCCATATCATCTTCCTATACATAATATAATATAAAATATAAAATCACAAAAGGCTTATAACCTCCCTGGACCACACGGCCACATTTTGGGCATCGGAATTGCAATAGTCATTCAAAAATATTACATAAATGTATTTTAAATTCATCATGTATTGTCATATTGTTACAAAGTCTTGCATCAATATACTGTGGGTCCAATTTTCTACGCGTTTCACTAAAAAGCTTCCTCAGGAAGATAGGAGGCTGCCTGTAATATTTAAAGATCATAGGTGTAACTACACATAACTATCCTAAGTAGTGACACAAAATTATTTTTGTATCACATAATGAACGACATTGAAAAAATTTACAACCTTTTTGCTGGGTCTTAGTGGTAACTCAGTCCATATCTCCAACAGAACAGAACCATTGCCCAGATGACATAGGGAGTGAGGGGCTAAATCAGGAGCTACGGCGATAAGAGGCTGGTTTCCATCCCTCCATACTGCAAATTACAATAGGATATGAAAAAATGTATATATATAAAATTGAAAAATTGTGGCTAATCATAGTTAGTTTGCGTGATCCATACATATAAACACTGCCTCAAACAAATAGTAGTATCCCCCCATATATACCCCCATCTAAAAATGATGGGGGTATATATGGGGGCCACAAAAGGCTTAAGGTTATAAGCGCTTTGTGATTTTATATTTTATATTATATTATGTATAGGAAGATGATATAGGTGTGTAATATATTTATTTATATTATTTGTACAATAAAATGAACTTTTAACAGCGAAATGTGCAATATATGTGTTCCATGCCTAGAATGACACCTGAAAAGCCCCACTTTTCTCCTTTTTTTTGCTTCTAGATAATTACATGAATAAGCATTAATGATGTGCAGGGGCTTATTGCACAATTGTCACTGACACACCCCTCTCCAGACACAATCAGTTGTGGCAGAGGCATACGGGGCAGAAAATACCCTGCCCACAACTGATTGGGCTAGGAAGGGAGTCAGTGACAGTTTTGTGCGGGCTTGTGTGAACTTGCAGAAAGCCCCCACACATCGCTAATAAGCAGGTGCATAGGTATTCCTAAAAAAGTGCTCAGTGAGTAGAATTACCCATGTGGCCCAAAACTCAACTTTTTAATATTTTTGTAAGGTGCTTGTTTTATATTTATCTTTATCCAGTTCAATGTTTTTGATTGGCTTTAATCAAATGCTTTTATGTTTTCAGCAATGGGAAATTGTTTTACAGTAACACATATAAATAAGATATATTTGTTGTATATATTTTACAAATACTGTAGATATATAAGCTGTGCATATATTTAAAGAAGGCTGCTTGAGCAAATGTATGTACTTAGGAATTTGTTACTTTTCTTATCAATATGGAACACTAACCCATGTTTTTTATAGTATTTTAACAGCATACTTTGGCATGCCCATGACAGCCAATGCTGTTAATTAAATGTCCTATCTCCCCTCTATGAGGGGAGATAGGACATTTAATTAACATATTCTATACATTTAATGTACACTGAGTGGCCAGACTATTATGACCACACCATCAGTACTTCGTTGGGCCACGAGATGACTCCACGAGATGACTTCGTTGGGCCACCTCGTGACTCCACGAGATGTTGAAAGGTGATGCGAGGAATCTGACACTGCACTGTTGCCCTTTAGTTGTCTTGTGCCAGTCTTGCCACTCTCCGTTCTGCCCTAACATTGACTAGTCACTGACGGCCACAATTCGCACGTTCAGACCCAGATTTTCGGCTGACAGTCCAGTCTTTAAACACTTTAACAACAGCTCCTCTTGAACATTTAACGAATTCTGCTGTTTTGCTGATACTCGCTCCATGGCTCCGAGCACCAACAATAATCCCACGTTCAAAGGCTGTTAAATTGCGTTGTTTACCCATATCTTCAGAAAAAAATCACTTCTACTGTCGTGGTAAACAACCTGCTTCCCTATTTATAATGGTCTGGCCCTCTAGCAACTTCAGTGCGAAATTATAGCTAATTATAGCTAAATTGCCTACACACGTCAGGTGGTCATAATAATCTGGCCACTCAGTGTATATTCTATACATTCCTATGGAACTTCCACTAGGGAACCAGAGATGTGATAATGATAATGTCACTGCCCTTCTAATTGATTACCATCCCAGCCATCATGCCTAAGGCTAAGATTTCCTATGAATAAGCAACGGTGTAGTTGATATTTCCAGAACAGTTGTTACATTTACAGTTTTACAGTGAGGGGGTCCCCAAGACAAAGGGGTACAGACTGCGTTCGCTCTCATTAAGACACAAAGCAGAAGCCAGGCTCCTATATCTTAAACCATTTGTTAGGACAGGCACTTTTCTAATCTAGTTTACAACTGATAACGAGACCTGCCAACACAGTGTTAACTGTAATAAACATTATCTCCTCAGCCCCCCTGCAGCAACCAGCAAGTGAAAAG
>NW_017306493.1:1556456-1587950 GCF_000935625.1 Nanorana parkeri
ATATATATATATATATAATGCTATGTGCATTGGAATATCTAACAAATGCAAGTACAGTAGGCGTTATCCCACTTTGGCTACAAAAGTGCTGCTCAATGCTAAACTGCTAATTGCATTTGCAACTTGTGGTGTAAATGTTAAGAGAATGCTCACTTAGCAAATTGAATTATTTGGCTTGGTGAATAAAAGGAAGCTTTAAATGTCCAATAATATGCAAAAAAAATGAATGTTTGCTTGAACACACTTGGGTGACATGAACAGTTTCACCTTAGTCACTTATTTGTGACCATTAACTTACCAAAGTGAACCTTGTCGTTTTTAGTAAAATAACCCCTTACTGTATAATATCTTACAGGAAGCAATCTGATAACATATATGACATCTTTTCTCACAACACACCGTGCAGGGCCAGTTGAGAGCGGCGAGGCGCTCATTGTAGTGACTTGAGTAGAGGATGAGGAAAATAAGGGTGATGATGAGCTCAATCAGTGGTGCCGCCAGATAGGAGGATATGGATGCAGCAAAACAGATAAATATCACAAAGCAGAGGACCTGTGAAAAGAAAGACACACATTGTACATTAATTATATATGCAAAGTCTTACTAAGCTTCAGTATTATACGTAAATCACACTTTTGGTTTTCACAGACAATATATTTGCTATAGGCAGGTGAACCCAGGAAGAAATTTACCAGGGTGACACAGTACTGCTACATTTAGTGGGTGTGGTTAATTTAAATAAGGGGTGTGGCTAATGTGTGGCTACCTCCTAATGTATCACTTGCCCCTCTCATTAAGATTGTAAGCCCTTGTATTGAATTGAATTGTGATTGCAATGTCTTCCTTATATTGTAATGCGCTATGCAAACTGTTGGTGCTTTATAAATCCTGTATAATAATAATAATGTGAATAAAAGCCATGTTATTATTTGCATGTAAATGCCATAACAACATATTTTTTTTAACAGTAGTAGTTTGCACCTTATTAGTCCCCCTACTATGTCATCATAACCCACACATCACATGGCTAGCAGTACAGATCTAAATATTTAGGCTCCTTCTCACTATGTCATTCCATTATGGTGCGTTACTGCATATATGTTGATCTGGTATTTTGTACCGTGTGTTGCATTAAGGCAGCCATTCATTTAATGAACTGAAAACACAAAGCAATGGGAGAACAATGGACCTTCTTAAAACAAATGAGGAGATTTGCTAGAAAACTGGTATCTCAAAAATGTAAGGCTCTATTGGCACTTGCGCTTTGGGCAGTCTCACATGTTCCTCCATGAGGCTTAGCTGTGTTTATGCAAACAGCTCCATTCGTGACCATTCGCATGTAATCGGACATGCAGTGATTATCTGCGTATGAGCTCCCTTGGGCTCACACTGTTTGCCTCTAGAGGCAATGATCCACAGGTAATCACTGCATCTCTAAATACATGCAAATGCATGCGGGCACTGTCAACCTCACATTGCTTTCTATAGTTCTTTCCACCCTCAGCTGTTTACAAAAACACAGCTGAGTCTCATGGAGGAATTCTGCCCAAAATGCAAGTGTGAATGGGGCCTAAATCTGTAATTTTTCATTTTTTTGGCAGAGTAAAAGCTTTCATGAACCACTGCTTAAAGCATATCTAAACTCAAAAACGAAAAAGTGAATATACTGCAGGCTACCATTCCTTATATACGGTGGCTGCATTCATTTATTTTTTTCACCTTTTTTAAAATAACAATGCTTACACACTGTATGCGTGCAACAGATACAAGACAGAACCACACCCTTCTTCTATTGTCCATAGCATAGAGGGACATGGCTCCGTGGTCCTCAGAGCTAACTAAAAACAATGTAACTGATTATAGCATAGGAAGAAAGTACAGGAAGTTATCAGCTCACAAAAATTCTGGCAGGATCAACAGGTTTTTTTAACTTATCAAACAGATATAACAAACCACTTTCACTGGTATATTTAACAGAACAAAAGGAACCAAATAAGAGCAATTCATTGAGAGTTTAGATATGCCTTATCTACATATTTTCTAATATTTATACTGAATATTTTAACACTGTCATTGTGTGTAGTTTCATAGACTGGTATAAAAAAACAGTACACAATTTCTTTGGAGTGTAATTTTAACCTTACTGGTTCTTAAGATACCCATAGACATGACATTACAGTCTCTGATTGGGTGAACAATGGTGACAATTTGCACACATTTACCCTGTTGTCAGCCTCCTGCAACGGCCCACAGATCAGCAATCAAATTTGGAGAAAGAGAGGGGCAGCAGTAGAGGCAAATCAGACTCTGCTGCATGTTGGAGGAGAGAGCCGTGTTAGGGACAACACTGCAGTCCACATTCATCTTGAGTTAGTACAGTGTTTCATTACACAATCACTTTGCCAAGTGCTAATGAGTCTTGAGATATTTGGCTCAACCCTTTCTGTCTGTGTTTGGCCATTGTGAAAAATCCCCATTAAGTGACCTATTTTGTGTACAAGGCCCAATTATTCAGACATAATATGAGATGGCAAAGAAGATCTCATTCAAGCACAAAAAATGTAGGCAAAGGACGTCTGAATCCATAGAATCCATGCTCATGCAGACCACCAATAATTAACATGCAAAAAATCACCTTTTTATGTATAGCTCCCAATTGTCCCTCATTCGGAGAGACTGTGCCTCTTTTAAAACCAAATCGCTCTGTTCCTATTTCCTGTTCAGTTGAGACCAAAAAGACTGACAGCAGCAGAAGAAAAAAGTCTAAAAGAGGGATATTTGAGAGCTATGTTCTCATACAGTGCGTAGCTGCAAGCTGCAATATATCTCAATGTCAGACATTCATCAGCAAAGTAAATACATACAGCAGCAATGTCCAGTCCACTTGTTGGGTAGATGTGGAGTTTTTTAATGTGCCGAAGTACCCCACTATTCTGGCTGTGCTCACCAACATAGGAGTCATGGTGTTTCACCCACCCACCTTTAGGGCATATTGAAAACTATGAGCACCACTCTCTAAGTATCCACCTAAACTTGAATGTTTTGGCAAGTGCAGTGCACAACTTTTACATGAGACCTGTTTATACTCTGATGTTTCCGACTGCACTTAAAAGAACCATAAATGTCACAGATACACTCCAGCTCCTTTATAAACCCCTTTGATTACAGTCCAGGACAGACATGGCTTGGGTGCTCTCAAAAAAGTAACCCCTGAGGTCATCCATAGCCTTTATTCAGTGGTTGGATACTCAGACAGGTTTACACTTCCCGAGGGTAGACGATCTGCACAGAGCTCTAAAGGCCAAGCATACAAATTTATGTTAATAGAGAGGTGAAGTCCGAGCAAGAGGCTACTGTTTTACATAATGGAGGGAGTGTAGTGATTAGAATAGGTTTTCTGCTGGAATATGTCTTCATACCCTGCCTGGGAAGGATCAACCTATGAGCCTCTCTATGTAAAAAAGCACTGCCTGATCGGGTAACAATTTGGCAAACAGAGTGACTGTCCCAATGTCTACATGTACTTCATATGGACGGAAGTCTTACTGAAACTGATAGGTGGTAAGAATCATCACACAACCAGAGCAGATGCTTATCTCAGAAGCTTCTCAAACTGATCTTAAATGCAGTCTGAATGCACCGGAAAGCACGCTGTTTTTGCGCATTGACACAATTTATTACCCAGAATGCTCTAAAGTACTGGTGATAATTTCAGCTACCCTAAAAAAAACCTTACCAGTTCTGATCATCCAAATTTAATGAGTCACAAAAGACTCCCCCACACAATTACAAATTTTGTAAACATTGAAATTTTCAAATGGAAAGTTGTGTTGTCAAAGTTAAATGAAAAGACTGTAAAAAGGTAGCAAAATAAATATGGCAAAAAAAAACCATACTTAAAAAGATGATACAAATGTTGCCACCTCGAGGAGGATTCCTTCTTCAGCTCCCCACTAGTAAAAATATGGATTATCTCTGCTTTAGGGTCAGATTGTCAATTAGCTGAGGCTACAGGGAAGCATTGTTGTGTCCTCAACCAACCCTGTAACTTCCTTTGCAGCTCAGCTGTAGAGGATCCAGCACCAAGGTGTACTCAGGGCCAGTCGGAGGGGTAGGCAGAAGAGGTGGCCAACATGGACACTTCAGCAGAATTGGTGCACAAAAATGGCAACAGTTGCAACCTATTCTGCTGAAGTAGTTCACAGCTCATTATGTTCTTTCTTATAGTTTACACTTTGAACAGAAGCAGATTTCTTTAGAATGCAATTGTCCCATGTGCACCTTTTGTACTGATAACTGCTCTAATTGCCTAGGAAGCTCCTGAGTCGACAGGTCCTTCTGTCATCGCTTAGTGTTGACCCACCCAGAACTGGACTCAACACTACACACGAGAAGCGTAAAGAGGGCTTTATTTAATAAAGAACAAAAGCCCTGCAGAGGAAAATTTGTTAAGGCAGTATAGCAATAACAGGGCAAACTTAATAAAAATTTCAGAAAAAAACATTGTTATAAATGGATATAGGGAACAACAATATAGCCTATCTATAATTTAAAGGTCTTATTTATACCACTGGCCAATAGGGATCTAACACATAGTCTGTTGGTAGTGGGGCACATAAACTTCCATTGAAATGCTCTCTTTTACAAGTACTTATAATCTCAAGGGATGCCCCAAAAGTCCCAGGCTGGCCTTTCTTATGGCAGTAAAGTTCCGAAGCAACCAACAGCAAAGTCAGCATAATACAGGTGGGCCAGCGGCCTCTTGCCACTAATATAATTTGTTGTCTGTTCCTTGGAGGTCAGGTGTATAAGCTGGATCCAATCGCCTATAAATTGGCTAGCCACGATTGATTTCAAGTTGGGTCAGGCAATCTTTTTGTTTGTATGGTCAGCTATGCCAAATTTCATGCAACTGGAAAAAATAGCCATACAATATTTTTGTTTTTCAGCCAGTGGTATTTTTATGACTGCCCCCGCTGTATTTTGTCCTACTTCACTCACACTGGGATGTCTGAACATCCCAATCTTAGCTTAGTGATATGCACTATGGGACTGAAATGTGTGCCTTTACTTGTATGTACTATTTTTCCCAGTGCTTCATTGGACTTATAGCAGTTACTTCACTTTGCTGGTAAAAAAAATTGGGCATATGTGACCTTTATAAACAATACAATATAGTAGGAAACCAGCTGCATTCCTTACCGGAAATATAGTAAACCTACGAAGCAGGTGGGTGGTTGTAGCGACCACGGACGGCACCGTGAACAATATAGAAGTAGTAAAGATTGTCACCCGCACACCACAGATATTTACTGCAAAAAGTCCTTTAATGACAGATTGCCATTCAGTACAAGCGCTTTCGGGGTCTCAAAGTACCCCTTCATCAGGCTCAGAATGAATGGCAATCTGTCATTAAAGTTGCTCGGCTATCTTATGAAACATCTTCAACATTACAGAACAAATCCAGTTGACCATGACTAACTACTATTATCTATGCCATGACCTGTGTTAATGAGAAACTCCACAAACAATAATCACGTAGGTCTTCCAGTATGCTGGAAAAATCTCTGTAACTTCTTCCGTGTGCTCTCCATGGAGAATAGACTGTCTCTACTGTGCATATTCCAAAAAAAGACCACATTTTAGTGGGTGCCCATATACAACCTAATAATTGTAAACATTTTGAACATTGATTGTGGTGATTGGGCAATGTTTGCGATAGGTAAAGGTCAACAAGTATGCGACAAAAGACACATCAGACTCTCAGATATATTTGTTATTGCAGCACCTGTGTGCCAATCCCTTTGTATATAAGAAAGGGTGTGACACTTTACTGCATTGATTCTGTTTGTCCATCAAGTCAGAAAGAGAAATGTAGCGGGTGTTATGGAGGAGGATGTAGAGATGTCTTGCTGCCTATTGGGTTCTGTATACATCTGCCTGTCTATAAGCATTCTAAGAGCTGATGAGGGCTTCGCATAGTGGTGATCACAATAAGGATGGCTGCTTACCTCATCTCTCTTCATCACCTGATGATGAGACATCAACTGGTCTGTGGCTAACCTAACAAAAGAAGTAACCAGGTTCCCTACAGAACTATCATCCTTAGGGGCATTAGGCTGTTATTCCTGCCCAAAATTAATTGGTGGTAAGGGTGCCCACCTATTACCCTTACAATACTCAATTCTGGTCAGTGTCTGATGCCAGCTCTACATATGAGTGATAAAATGTAATTCACTTACCAGCTCTGCCAGCAAAAGCTTCCCTTTCAATGAACGAAGGAATTCTTTATCCAGAGAAAAGCCACTGGAGCCCTCGTCTCCCTCCTGTCCACTCATCCCCAGGCAGGGGCTACACCAACAGATTGACAGATAAAAGATAATGGGGAGAAAAAGTGAGTAAGGGAATAGGATAGAATAATGAGAGGAGATGTAATATATTGGAAGTGTGTCTGGGATAGCAAAGTTTATTTTTTTGTTAGTAGAGGAACTGCAGGAATATGTGTTTAGTTTTTGATGACCTAAGTAGAAAGAAAGAAAACACAATAAAACATTTCTGCACGCTCAACAGAGAAAGTTTTCAGCCAGTTCAGGACTATGAAAAGAGAGGAAGTTATGAATCGTAAATTAAAATGCCTTGAGGTGTTAAAGATTAGTAAGATTGAGGTAGAGGAAGTAGAATGGTTTTAAAAAGAAAGTTTCTTCCAGAGAATCTCCTGATGTGTGAGCAGGGTGACGAGGATGAACTGTGTCTGAAAATGCAACTGATCCAGATTTGTGTTACAGGAAGAGGGGGAGGGAGAGAGACTAGGGGAGGAAAAGAGGAGATACCAGGACACAACTAGCTAAAGAAATCTGTGGAATTAAAAGCTGATATAAATGAACCTAAATTGTATACTCTATGGTCATGTGCTACATGCCTGGAGCAATTGCAAGGCAAAACTATTCTACAGAAGCAAACAATAAAATGCAACTATGTGTTGTTTTAAGAGTATATGAATCTGAGAAACAAAAGTACATACAGTACACATACCTAATGTGTGTGCCAAAATAACTCCAAAATGAAGCAACAGGATTATCTATATGGTAAACCATGCAAATGAGAACATTGATCGGCTGGATTTGAGAAATGCAGTCAATCAGGCTGATTCAAGTGGATATCTGTGAGTATTTGTGTTCCACTGTAAATTTTTTTTTGTAATGGCTCAGGACACACAAGCACTTAGTGAAGTGTTTGGTTTACTAAAAACCTAGAGGAATGATGCCTGCAGCATTTCACAGGCTGTGACAATGTAGCAACTATATAAAGCTAGCCATACATGATTAGAATTTTGTTCAAAGGTTCATACAAAATTCTGAAAAATCGTTCATTAAAACAGTCTATGATGCCATCATTAATTCAGCTAATTTTGTTCAAAAGCCCTTAAAAATATTGTCCAGGTCTGCTACTTGAATGGAATACGAGACATATTAAGCATATTAATACAAGACAGCAGCAGGTATCTTTTATATAGCATATTAAGTATATTTATGTATGCAGTATGTTCATCAGACCATGAGGACATAGCAACTATAATATATGTAACATTATGACCACTGAGGTGTAGTGAATAACATTGATTATCTCATTACAATGGCACCTGAAATTGGGTGGTATATATTAGGCAGCAAGTGAACATTTTGTCCCTGAAGTTGATGTGTTGGAAGCAGAAAAAATGGGCAAGCGTAAGGATGAGTTGAGTGATTCTGACAAGGGCCATATTGTGATGGCTAGACAACTGGGTCAGAGCAACTTCAAAACTGAATTTTATTTAATTTAATTAACATTGAGGGGAGGGAAACAGTTTTTTGACTTTAATGTCACTTTAAGAATGGTTTGAGGACCATAACAACGAGTTCAATGTGTTGACTTGGCCTGCAAATTCTCTAGATCTCAATCCAAACAAGCATCAGTGGGATGTGCTAAAAACATCAGACTCATGGAGACAACTTACAGGACTTAAAGGATCTGGTAATAAAGGCTTGATGTCACATACCACATCATACTTTCAGTGGTCTAGTAGAGTCCATGCCTCGACAGGTCAGGGCTATTTTGGTGGTAAAAGGGGACCTACTCAACATTACGTGGGTGGTCATAATGTTATGGCTGATCAGTGTATATATGCAGATGCCACCAGGACTCAAACTGGGTGTGCTCCGTGTGCCATCGTGTGGGTTCCATCCATGGCTAGGCTGAGGAGTTGGCAAAAGAGGCAGTCTGCTTGGGTGCTTCAGCAGGAGGGGGGTGCTCAAAGGGCAGGACCTGCAACCTGTGCTGCTGAAAAAGTTCACAGCTACAGGAAGGAAGTGAGAGTCGCACTTTGGCCTTTCGCCTTGTGTCCTAAAGAAACTTGTACTCGCTTAGGTTCTCTCCCTTAACACAAAAACATACTGATAGTCCAGCATAGTTCCAGTGCAACATGCTCTTGATATGTGTGGAAGCTTATGTGAATTTGCTATGAACGCTAGATTATAAACTCCTAGGGTAGGGTCTGATGTGAAATATATAAAATGCATTTTATGAAGTAATATAAAATGTAGGCTTTGTACAATTATGCGAAATTAAAAATAATACATTTTTTGTTGCATTTCTCTGCTCAAGTGTGCCTTTGTGTCTCAAGCATATGGCTTCTAAAAATGAACATTTACATTCAAAAGATGGTTTAACCACAGCCCATTAAATGTATAGACTACGGCCAGTTTTCCATATGGAAAATATGAGTCATTTTACTGAGAGAGCAAGGCTCTTCTACCTCATTCCGCAACCAGGGAACAACTAATTAAAACACTTCCTTTAAGCAATATAAAGAACCACTTTTGTCCAGGAGTGTTGCTCTCTTTAATACAAATGTATCTCTCAGGACATGCAGAATCCTGTGCCTCACATATAAAAACACTGTCTTTACATACAGTTCCGCATTCCGAATGCTAAATCAAGAATGAAATATTAACATTTGCTCTGTAACAGGTGCTACACTGTGTACAATGTCATTCTCATTGTTTTCTTGTTATTTAGAATTTTTACTACTGGCTTTCAGGGACAATTAGGCCTTGTTCTCATCAGTGCTGGGCTTTACTGCTGCTCTGAAAAGGGATCCGAGGTGGATAGCTTTTCAGAGGGCGGTAAAGCAGGGTATTTTATCCCAAGGGGATTTTACATGGAACTACATTTGGTACGCTGTTGCAGGGGGAGGTGGATATTTTATTGATTTAAATACTAGGCATTTGCTGAATGGCCACTGCACCGAGCAAGTGACCCTCTTTGTTTTCACAGCAGAGGGGAAGTCGATAAGCCTACCACAGTACCAGGACCCCAGAAGATCAATGTAAAGCACTGTAGTAGCTCTGTCTACTACAGTGTATTACAGAACCATACCCGGTATAAAACCCAGTACCCGGTATTGGGCCAAGCGGAGATCCAGTTTTAAGGTCAGCTGGA
The DNA here is from genome assembly GCF_000935625.1 of Nanorana parkeri. NCBI lineage: Eukaryota > Metazoa > Chordata > Amphibia > Anura > Dicroglossidae > Nanorana > Nanorana parkeri. Next base: position 1,565,934 of record NW_017306493.1, read on the forward strand.
ATTGTGTGATAAATCAAAATTTACAGAAATATGTTATTCATAGTCAAGCCTGACAGAGGATTTGAGCATGAACATGGAGCAGAATAAACATTACATAAAACATTAAAAAATGTTGTGTTTAAAGTTATATAAAGCAATAGCCTAAGCAATAAACAAAGGGTACTGTGTGGTTAAAAAATGTATACGTGTATTCAATGGTTGTCAATAAAGGGAGTTCATTGTAATTAAGCAGTTGTGAGTGTATTTTTTTCTTTCGGGTGTAAACAAATGGATATGGTGGGAAGGAGGCGTATACTGTAGACATTGGAAGCCCAATATTATAGGTGAAAACATTAAGTATCACAGGAGTTGGGACAGGAAAGCCATTCACACCAGATTTAGTAACATTTAATTGGACATCTTTTAGACTCATATGTTATTCTTTAAGGCCCGGTTCACACCTGGGCGTTTTGTAGCGCGTTCCTACGCTCCGCAATATGCTCAAACACCGAAATCCCATTATTTCCTATGGGTATGGTTCACACCTGGGCATATTACAGACCGTATGAACGCGCTACAAAACGCCCTACGCCCGAGGAAGTACAGGAGCTTCTTTGGGGAGTATTTGCCGCGCGTATCGATTGGGATACAGCCAGGTAGCCCTCGGAAACGCGCGTTTGTCGCGCATTTTTTTTTACCGCGATACGCCTAGGTGTGAACCTAGCCTAAAGAAGTAACACTTTATTTATGAGCCTTCTTGACACTAGTGAATATCTAGTTGGATGTCCAATTTAAAACTATTGTTTTTAAAAGCAGCAAGCATAGGAACATTTTCTAGGTTGTACCAAGATCTAGCTTGCCACATAATGCCCAGAAGACACCACTTTGGACTGCAGGTATTGGAGATTACAAAATCCATATTTAATTTATTGATTTATTTATCCATATTTAATTTTTTTGCCAGACAAACACATACTGTATACCATAGAAAAACCTCACAATACAAAACAAACCCCATGCACAAAATAATAAAACAAACATAGCAAAGCAAACCCAACTTTATATTTATTTAAAACATTGCACATTCTAATCTATCCCATACCTCTGGTCCTTTACTCCAACATTGCCGAGCTTGTAGCGCTTTCATATTCTCACCAATTCCAAACTAGTCCAGGTAACTGAAGTCATTTCACCCAAATCTTTTGAAACCTGTTTAGAGCTCCCTTATGCTAAAATTTCAACTGTCAAATTTCAAATTTAAATTTGCTGCTGATATCCATTCCATCACTGTCGGTGTATGTAGCAAAACCCAGTTTTGTGCAATCAATTTTCTAGCAAGAAACAATGTTCTACCAAGCCCTAATCTCAAATTTACTTGATTTTCTGGAACCTCTAAATGCCCCAAAATATAAATATATAAGATTACATGCTACATTTGTTTCAAAAACATCTCTATTAATATACAGAACAACATCTTTCCAATATTTTATCAACTTAGAACATCACAAGATAAAATGTATAAAATCTTATACAATTAAGACTACCCCATAGACCTGCTATCACGTACCTGGTAGAGAACCGAGTAGTTGAGGAGGCCTCCTTTGCAACTCTTGTCCCACACCCCTGAGAGTGGAGACAGGGAGTGAGAGGACAGAGAGCAGCACCGGTGCCTGAGGGTGCAGGACACAGTGCCTGGGTAAGTCCCAAAGCTGGTCTCCAAGGAAGCAGGAAGCAGGTATAGATGCAGCTGGAGTAATCACCAGGAACACGGCTGGTGTAGTCAAGGAGATCCGAGTCAAAGCAGCAGAGGCACAGGAACACACACAGGAAATAGCTCTAAATATCTCTGACCATTTGACATTGCCTGTATCTCGAGGCCATTGCATGAGTATTGTCCCACCATTGCTGCCAATAAATCAGTATTGCAAAGAATTACTGGGATAGGGGACACCCTTGACGTGTACTAAGTTGTAATTCCAACTGTTAGGAACTGTGAAGAGACTGTTATTTATTCTAATTATTTATTTATTCTAATTTAATTTAACCTATTTAATAAACTTGGGGCTGAAATATTTGCCCACAAATAAGGCAATTCAATATTATGAAAGGTTTTAGTTGCATCCAGAGATAGTGTCACTTTAGCTCCTTTATTATCCAGAGGATTGAGTTATAGCAGTTTCTATATTATGTGTCACCTCCTCCTTCCCCTTATCTTTTGTGGTTTCACCACTATTCGATGTCCCCACACTATCTTGAGGTAATTTTACTGGTGTGCAACCAAAAGCAACCAAAAGCTACACCAACAGTCCAGAACCTTGAAGATAATATTCATATCTCCATGTGCATTACAAGAGTGGATTTTTGCCACCATGCTATTAGTAGCGTAACACAATAGTGAAGTTTCACATATCTCATAGGCAGCACATATATCAGAAACACCACCACTAGGACCACAACCCTAACTATCGCAGCCCAGTCATTTATTTTAGACATGTCCTCCTTGCAGTCTTTTCCTCTACAGCACAACAAGTATGGCTAGTGTGCAAGACAAGCTGAGCATGCCATTAAATAAGGGAGATCCAAGGGGAGGCACAAGATCTGAAAGCTACCACCAGCAGCGTAACTAGAAGAAACTATTAAGGTTGATGACATCATCTGAGGCTAGGCAATGCCATTGGACTGAAGCTCAAGGACTGCTTGTGAATGATAATAGAGATAGCTTCTTTGAAAAAAGATATGTGCTGTATATTATGTCAGCAAATTACACTTTCATTATATGATAAATGTATTCAGTCAGGCTTGTGAAGTTACTACTTACATCAAGAGAATTCCCCACCCCCAGCTTGATGTAAGCAAATAGGTGGGATGCAGTGACGGTATTAACATTGCCCACATTTGGTCAATTACATTACCTAATATGACTATGTGGTCATATTAGGTAAATTACATCAGCACAAGCATCCAGCCCCTTTTGTTTACATGCAGCTGTTGGCAGGGAATACCCAATATACAGCTGATTTGGTGGAAGTGCCCATGGCAAGTCTTTATTAACAGAAGCTCAGATTCGGTCCAAACCTGAGCTCCTCCCTATCCAGGAAGTAGATACTGACAGTGGATGATTTCTGAACAAATATGTCCGCATACTTCCTGGAGAGAACAGCAGATGATGTTATTGGCAGGGGAGTACTGTCACCTCTGTGTGAAGTAATAAATACCTACATACATACATATACACCTACACACTACTTAGCCTGCAATAGAAATATATCTCATGTTAGGTGCATTTAAAAGCTAGGCACAAATGATCAGATCACAGTGCAATTCTGATTTTAAAAGACAACCTTATTTTTGAAGTAACATCCAACCTCTCCTCTCACGGTATAGCAATCCATTTGTTGTAGCACACTCACCATGTAATCTTGCATGTGCACGAAAACATTCCAATTTCAGCTTGTGTAACAATGTTGATCATACATTACTCAGATTTGCGCTAGTAATGCAATTGATTAAAGTGTTGCTAGAAATAATCAACTTCTATTGAGGATAGGAGCACATTTTAACAAGCATGCAGACATGTCTTTCATATTGGGGTGCAAAGCATGATAAAAATGTATGTTTTTTCAACTCACAATTCATTCTGAAAACTGAGTGACTAAATGGTGTCAACAGGCTTTTGTTTGTTCAGAACTGGAGGTCAGCTGCACCTGCAATTAATTTGGAATGGTTTCAGAAGTCTTTCAAACAGGCACGCCTCTTTTGCCCATCGAAGCCCATTAACACCGATAGTAAATGTGCCCATTTACAGGCAGATCATCATAGAGACCTTCATGGCAGGTATATGGTTTACCAGAGACATTTACTCATTTATAAAACATCAGGGACACAAAATGACATTGTACGATAACCACATCAAGATGTGAGTCTTCTTTCATACAGATAGTTCTATTTTCCCTCTGCACCATGGGTGCATTCAGCATCTTTACTGAACAGTTGTATCTGACAGATTTGGTCATTACTGTAAATGACTGTTGCAGATTTAGTCACTCACTGCTAGGATTCTAAAGTGTTGGGGTAGCCAGGGAAAGATTAAGGGGTGTTTGGAGCACCAGCTCCAGGCCCACCACTGAAAATAGGCCCGGCCGTTAGATTTACATATGAATAGATTGCAGTATTTACATATGAATGAATCACAACGTATTCATATGTAAATTATGCCAAAGTAAGAAAGGTATTTGACTTCAGCTGTACTTCATCCAGTGTCTGATTTATCTGTGTGGTATCTCTGTGGTAACATGTTAGTGATCAGGGTCTGTCATATGTGGAGAAGAAGAAAATGAAGAAAGATTGTGTGTACTATTGATGTACAGCAACTGCAATGCATTTGTGGTCTAGTACAGCAATACAGATTGGATTATTATTCATAACCCTTTTACAATTTGACTGTGAGCAGACAAAACCAGTAATACTGCCTGAAAGCTGGGTTTAGTTTTGACAATGTCAGCATTTCTTTAAGGGGTTATGTTGGTTTTCCATCACTTGTATAAAATGTCTGTGATAACATGCAAACAATAAAACAAAAGTATCCGCGGAGCATCCGCGGAGGGGAGTTATGGGGGGCTGGGAGAGAGCACCCCCCTGAAATAATGGCAGATAGCACAGGAAGCAATAGCTTCTTTGCTATCTGCAGGCTTTTTTTGTTGTTGTTTTTTTTTAGTATTCTGGCAGTTGCAGTCGTCAGAATAAAAAAAAAAGGCATAAAAATGCATAGCTAGATTCCTATTGGCTATTTCACGTTGCAATAGACAATAGCAAACTATCTATTGCACGCGCCCTCTGATGCTTTCAATCACCAGAAGACCTGATAGAAAAATTCAGGTCCCCCTCTGCTGATTGACAGCAGCAGTGGGCGGGTGCATTAGCTAGTTTGCTATTGGCTATTGCAAAGTGCAATAGCCAATAGGAATCTAGCTATGCATTTGTATGCCTTTTTTTTATTTTTTTCTGACTGACGGTCCGGCCGCGGTTCCCGATGTCAGAAAAGAAAAAAACAAAACGATCGCAGGGAAAGGTTTAGCGGAGGTATTTTCACTGACCAGCAATGTAACAGAGGTATTAAGACTGACCAGCAATGTAACAGAGGTATTCATGCTGACCAGCAATGTAACAGAGGCATTCTCTGTTTTTGGGTTGTGTGAGAAAGGTCGATCGAGCAGATTAAACCTTTCCGGGAGGAAGTGTTTCTCTCCCGGGTGGCTGGGAGTCGCTATCTAATAGCGGGAGACTCCCGGAGCGTCCGGGAGAGTTGGCATGTCTGAATAATAGAGACTCCCGGAGCGTCCGGGAGAGTTGGGATGTCTGAATAATAGATGGGGATGGATTGAGCTAATCAAATAATATGCTATAAACAGGCAAGTTGGGTTCAACTGAGTGTGCACATTCATCTGTACAGTAAGAATACCACTGTTACATTGCCGGTCAGTGAAAATACCTCTGTTATATTGCCGTTTAGTGAGAATACCTCCGTTACAATGCTGGTTAGTGAGAATGCCTCTGTTACATTGCTGGTCAGTATGAATACCTCTGTTACATTGCTGGTCAGTGAAAATACCTCCTTTACAATGCTGCCAAGTGTGAATATCTCCATTACATTGGTGGTCGGTGTGAATACTTCTATTACATTGGTGGTCAGTGTGAATACCTCCGTTACATTGCTGGTCAGTATGAATATCTCTGTTACATTGATGGTCAGTGTGAATATCTCTGTTACATTGCTGGTCAGTGAGAATACGTCCGTTACATTAGCGGTCAGTGTGAATATCTCTGTTACATTGGTGGTCAGTGTATATACCTCCATTACATTGCTGATCAGTGTATATACCTGCGTTACATTGCTGGTCAGTGGAAATACCTCACATTGGTGGTCAGTGTAAGGCCTCTTAACTAGTTTTATTACACAGGATTTTTGCCACCTTTAACAGCAGCCACAACAGATGTAGCAGGACTCAGAACATTCTATGTCACATGATGTTTTCTATATATTATATATAAAATGTGCTTGTAGTCTAATTGGTTGATTCTACAATTGATGAATTTGCAAGCAAAAAAAAGCAGGAAAAGTGAATGTGTAGTTTAATTTTAATCTACCAGTTTGCCTTATTTAGGTAATTTGGGGTTCAGTGAAAAAGCCTGTTTATTCTGTGTGTTTAAGATATTTTTGTTAATGCACTTTAACGGTAATTCAAATGTTTTCTTTTTATGTATTTCCCTAAAAAGGCCCACCAAAATCCTCAGCACCAGGCATATGATGCTCTTAATCCGGCCCTGGGGGCTGCAAGTAGAAGATGATTGGCTAGCTGTAGCCAAACATGACTTACATGCTCTAAGTGTAGCCAGTTCACATGATTGATGTGCCACATCCAGTAAAGTAATTAATGCATAACTGTTGGTGTGTGGTTTTGAAAAAAAAAAAAATACCCTGGAATTTATAGAATTTTTGAATTTGTAGAATTCTGTTGTGCATATGGACAACAAATCTGGGTGCGTGCCCCATATTCATGTACCTGTGGGAAACAGAGGCGCACTGAGGCTGGAGTGTCCATACCCCAGTCATTCCATCCTCAGTAAAGTTCAGTAGAGCTGATCCTGATAAAATCACAGGCCCGGCATTACTGAGCTCTCTGCCAAACCACTGCACCTGCCTGATAGAGAACTCTGAGTAAAACTTTTTTGAAAACTTACATTGATCCAGCTTGGCTCAATGTACGTAAGCATATCTGATATCTGGTGGGCTGCCTGGGATGCTAAAAATCATACAGTAATAGCCATCATCTTCTGCCTGTGGCTCCATTGGCTTCTCCTCTCCACACTAAACACAGGGATTTGCTCACTCAGCACTGCCACCATTACGACAAAGGCTTGTATTTTTTCAGTGAATACAAAGCATTCTCTGATTGGAAGAGGTAGAGAAGAGGGGCGTATGACATCATCATCTCATGACATCATCATCTCCACCTCATTCAATTATAACGCGCCTTCGATACAATGTGAATTCTGAATGGTGGTGATGCCAAGTGAGTGACTCCCTGTGTTCAGTGTGCAGAGGGGAAATCACTAGAGCCACAGCTGGAAGATCACAGCTATCATTGTACGTAGCGAGCACTATTATAGTGATTTTCAGAATCACCATCCTCCAGAGATCAGATATGCATATTTACATTGAGCCAAGCTGGACCAGTGTAAGTATCAATAAAAATAATTTCTGGAGTTCAGCTTTAACTACCCAAAATCTTATACTGAACTAAACCTTTCATCCAACTTCCTAATTCTTGCATTTGATATTTTGAATATTTATAATGGAAAAGTAGTAGTATTAAAACAATAGTGTGTTTTAGCAATAATTTTTTACGTATTCCTTTTTTTTTATTATTCTTTTTTTTTCATCAAATACACAAATAACAATAAACAGAACAGACTTAGTAAATACAATACTTAATATTCTGTATAGGACATAATAATCATAACAATATTGATAATAATAATAATAAATTATCTAATTATATACAAAAGGAAAAAAGGAAAAAGGAAAGAACAATACCCAAAACCCCTACATAAATAAATAAAATGACCCTAATTATCATCATTAAATTAACCTTCCAATATCCCTTTTACGCATTAATTAACTGTGGCCCGCATTACTGGGGACATGGCAGCAGTGTATCGTTTGCCTACCTAATTTGTGCTAAGAGGTGTACCTCTTTTATCTCAGAAAGTTGTAAGGTATACCCTGGGCCTTAGTTAACAAGGTTCTTATTCTTAAACAAAGGAGTAACCCATAGCAATCAGTCTGAGTCCTGGTACTGGTCTGCCTTTAGCAGAGTGAACTGTGATTGGCTACTACGGATTAATACACAAGAATTAGCACTTATGCATATGTACTCTTTATTAACTAGGGCCCCTAGACACTTTGAATAAATCATTTTGCATAAATTCACTCCCTTTTCACAATGTTATAAAAGCATTTAGCATGGAACTACAGCTTTGTCCTATTAAATACCCTGTTTGCCTTTTCCCCAAGCACATTGAAGGAATGAGTGGAATTTCATCAAAGTTTTCTCAAGCAATCTCCATTAAATCCTTATTAACACTGATGTGTAGATATATGTTAGCTATATACCTGCTCTAGTAGGGGCTTAGTTCTCTCTGAAGTGAATGGAGCTTGATGGGAGCTGGAACTAGCCGTCAGGAGTGTCTGTGAAGTGAAGCAGTCACCATATCTTGATGCTTTTAGCAAAGGCCTGACAGGCCAAATAAGGAAGCCGCAACATTCAAGGTCCAGCAGGCATGAGTGAAAAGCACCATGGTTATTGTTAGAGCATTCCTGTGTGGAGAGCGTCTGTGTCCTTGCTTCCACCTTCCTTCATACACTATACCATGACTAAACTTCATATAATAGCAAAGCAATAAATTCAGGTAATTCCTGGGTCACATAATAAGGCCCATATGTAACATTTTCATGCATAGTACTTAGTGCCATCTTAGTGCCATTTGACACAAATGGTTTTAGTCTCCTCCTCAGGTGCACCAGGGCCGGATTTACTCTCTCTGCTGCCCCAAGGCAAGTTTCCTCATGATCTCGGTGACATCTCCGAGATCACTTGTACAAAACAAGCAGCGGCTTTACCGCTGTACATTTAGCCCTGCTTGCCCAAAGCTAGGCTAAATGTAGAAAACAACTACCTGCCTTGCGCCCTGAACTGCATGTCCCGGGCATCGGGAGATAAGAATTCCAAACCCCTGCTGTCCCTCTACTCCCTGCTGCCCCTCTACTCCCTGCTGCCCCCAGGCCAGGCCTTAGTTGGCCTTGTGGGAAATCCGGCCCTGTGTGCACATCTAGTTTCACAGTGTAAACTTATGTACAGATGCTCCTATGTAATCTTTAAACTTTTGAACATGAAGAAACATCATCAATTGTAAGTGCCTAGTTCAGCATTCGAAATAGCTTAAAAACCTTTAGACCATATAGATGTAAGCATCCCTGGCAATGTGTTATAGAACTTTAACCACTTCGTGATGGGAGACGTACACTGTACGTCCCGGCACTTTATGTGCCTATATGACTGGCCACGTACACTGTACGTGACAAGTTATATCAGGCTCTGTAATGCCGGTAACTGCTGATTCTCAGCGGTTACCAGTCATTAATAATGCCTCAGTATTGAGGCACTCATTGATGAAATAGTTAAGCTTCTGTAAAAGCTTCTTCCTTTCATTAATGAAGGAATGAAGCCGTTACATGCAAATATGGGAGCGCTAAATAAATGGTATTTTACAGCTGAAAATAGCAGAGAGGCAGCAGAGTGACTCACCTCCCTGCTATTTGTTTTGACAGCTCCATAGACTGGATGTTTATGAAGCTATGTGATACATCTCAAGCACAGAGATACAAGAGATACAATGTATCTCTTGGTTTGAAATGTATCATTTCTGATCGTCTAGGCACGATCAAAGAGCTTTAGTGAGATCTGAATCTGACATGCTGTTAGGATCAGTCTCTAAGCTTAACCTAATTTTTTTATATTTGATTCAAACTAAGTGAGGCGTTAGGTACATGTTTGATATAATTATATAGACCTATCTGTCCTCTAAAAAACACTATATAATATGTGTGGGTACATTTAGTAAGAAAGTATATTACTGTTGTGGAAGAATCACACAGCAAAAATTTAAAAAGCGTGTCAGTCATTTATGAACAGAAACTGAAAACTAGCTCAGTCATGAAGGGGTTAATGGACAAATGCTGCATGCTTTTGCCATTAGTTTGAACAGCTTTTAAATATTCCACTTTTGTAGCCAAATTGGGATAACACCTACTTTATATTTGTTACCATTCATATGGGATTATCTTAAAATAGCTAGAAAATGCTACTTGCAGTTTAAATTGCTTTTACTTGGGTTATGGTTTCTTGACTTCTTAAGGGTTAAAATTTCTACTTACTTTTCTTTCTTTTTAATATCAGGAGGGGTTGTGATGGGTGAGGGGTTTGTTCATTATAATTTGTAAAGTAGATTTAAACACTGTCTGTTTTAACAAAGGATTAAAAGCCTGGTGTTGTATGTTAATGAAGTTAATGAGAGAAGCATCACTGTGAAGGTGCTAAGAAAAACTTGGATATGGCCATGCTTCCTATTGCAACAAAACATTTAAAAGGTAGGAAACATTCTTTTAAAAAAAGTATTTTTTGTTAGGATGTGTGAACAGGAACACCCCAGATAGCAAGGATAACTTGCCACAAACTTGTGGCAGGGTTAAATTGTAATTCTTCTTAACTTGCTGCACACATCCCTGGCAAGTTGTAGACTTGCAGAACACTTGCAGCACAAGTTCTAGTTGACACTTTTTGAATTTGTAGCAAATTTGCTTGGCAAGTCTACAGCAAGAGTCCTGCAGGTCTTAGCAAGAGTTCTGCAAGTGTACAGCACTTCTGCAAAGCACATTGATCTGGAGACTTGCAATGCAGAGTTGCTGTAATTGTGCAAAAAAAATGTGAAGCTTGGCAAGTCTAGCAATAGTTTAGCAAGTCATTTTCAAACTTGCAGCTCAATTGCTTGCTATCTGGGACATAACAGACATATAGTGGGGTTTTCTTAAATTAGCAAAAGTGGAAATACAATTTAACAATTCATTGAAGGTGCAGTTAGCCAGCATTTAACCTGCAGTTGATCTGTATTTAACCTGCTTCCGCTGCTTTTGCATTTCAGTAGACTTGTATGGGAAGAGAAGCAGTTCTAAAGCAAACGAAAGCCCTTTTACACTGATTCACGTGTTGTTCCAAGCCATGTCATTGTCACTTTTGCTGGAAAGTATGCTCTACATGGAAAGGTGGAGAGCAATATACTTAAAGGCATGTGAACTTAAAACAAAAATAATTAATATAATTATTGGTATCATTACATGCAGTATTTTGAGCCCTGATTACAAGTATCATCACAATATAGTATTATCACAATAAAATATTTTTTACACAATCTGCTGATTAAATATAGTTTAAATGTTTCCTGATGTGTTCCTGTGATGAGGGAGGGTAACCACATTATAGAGCAGTTTTATTGTGAAGATGTTGTGCACATCACATGTGGTTTTGCACTGTATTGATTTACTGATATTCAGTACTACAGCTCAGTATTTTTAACAGCTTATATGTTTCTGCTACATGTTTTACTGCTGTTTTGTCAGAAACACCCATTCCCTTCACAGTGCTTAAAAGCAGTAGATAAGCAGTAGATATATGCCCCAACATTAAAAAAAAAAGTTGTCAAATGCCAGCAAACTTACCTGTGTCAGTACCGCCCGCTCAGGCAGCACAAGTCCCGGCTCCTGAACGCTGTGAAGGAGGAAATGTGGGCGGGCGCATGCGCAGTACAGATCGATGGAGGGGAGAGGAAGAGAGCACTGCTGACACTGAATGGATGTAGCCAGGCAGCAGGGAGCGTGCACACACAACAGACTCCATGGGACTCGAGGAGTCTGTGCTGGACCGGCACCTGCATGCACAGAGGTCAGCAGTGTAATGCATAGTACAGGGATCAGTAATGTGACACAGAGTACAGAAATCAGCGGGGTAACGCAGAGTACAGAAGTAATCGGTGTAACGCAGAGTACAGAGGTCAGTAATGTAACGCAGAGTACAGAGATCAGTAATGTAACTCAGAATAGAGTTCAGTGGTGTAACGCATAGTACAGAGGTCAGTAGTGTAACGCAGAGTACAGAGGTCAGCAGTGTAACACAGAATACAGAGGTCAGCAGTGTGACGCAGAGTACAGAGGTCAGCAGTGTAATGCAGATTTCAGAGGTCAGCTGTGTAACGCATAGTACAGAGGTCAGTAATGTATTACAGAGTACAGAGGTCTGCGTGTAAAGCAGAGTACAGAGGTCAACGGTGTGACGCAGAGTACAGAGGTCAGCGGTGTAACGCAGAGTACAGAAGTCAGTAACGTAACGCAGAGTACAGAGGTCAGCAGTGTAACACAGAATACAGAGGTCAGCGGTGTGACGCAGAGTACAGAGGTCAGCGGTGTAATGCAGAGTGCAGAGGTCAGCGCTGTAACGCATAGTACAGAAGTCAGTAATGTATTACAGAATACAGAGGTCTGCGTGTAAAGCAGAGTACAGAGGTCAGCGGTGTAAGGTAGAGAGCAGAGGTCAGCGGTCTAACAGAGAGTACAGAGCTCAGCAGTGTAACGCAGAGTACAGAGGTCAGCGGTGTAACGCAGAGTACAGTAATGTAGTCAGTAGTCAGTAATGTATTACAGAATACAGAGGTCTGCGTGTAAAGCAGAGTACAGAGGTCAGCGGTGTAAGGTAGAGAGCAGAGGTCAGCGGTCTAACAGAGAGTACAGAGCTCAGCAGTGTAACGCAGAGTACAGAGGTCAGCCGTAGAATGCAGAGTGCAGAGGTCAGCAGTGTGACACAGAAAGAACAGAGACTTACAGTGCACAGTTAATCTGATGTCTTAATTCAGGTGCTCTGCCCTCATGCCCTCTTCCTCTCCAGGTGGTGTAGGGGGAAGCAGCGATGTTTCCTGCATGTTCTGTGGTAAGCCTCCAGCCTGGCATAATGCCTCCAGCCACCACCTTGCCACTTCAGTTCAGGACCTGTTCTCCTGAAGTATAGAGACGGCCAATGGTAGTGTTGCAGTCTCCCTCCGAGCTTATAGCAGCTGAAGTGGGCAGAGAAAGCTGCAAGTGGCCCCTGAGGAGCCCGATCAGTGAAGCGGGCAGTTAGCAAAGGCAACTGAACCATGTTTTTTCCTCCCCAGGGGGGACAGTTGAGCAGAGTGATCACCGCTGCAGGTGGCCATTTTTAAAGGGGCCCCCGTGCCCTGCCAACAATCCTCCGGTATCCCGGGACCGGATCTCAGTGCGCCCCCCAGCCTCGGGCCCTGGGGCAGCCGCACAGGCTGCAACGCCGGTAGGCTCACCCCTGCAACAGCCAATCAGCTGCAGTCACTGTTCGAGCATTCTGACAGCGACTGGTGCCCACTGTCAGAATACAATAGCCCGGTGGGGAAGATTTGTCCATCCACTCTGTTTAGTGTGGATGGGGGAATCTGTTAGAGCTCTTTCTTCAGTCCCCAGGGGGAACTAAAGAAAGCTGTTAGTGTATAGCCAGCTGTAGGTTTGATTTACTTAAAAGCAGAACTTCAGGCAGAAATGTTCTTAACCTTTGCAGTGTAGAGTTAAATGCTTGTTTTTGTCTAGGTGCTAAACAAATTATACTCACCTAATCCTTGGATCCGTCATGCTCTTAGACCGGTCCCTGGAACCTCTCTTCCCCTCCGCTGTAGCAGCCGTGGGTTATCATGTTCTATGCAGTGTATCAGGACATACCATCGCTGCAGCGGAGATGGAGAGAGGCTTCAGGAACCTCAATAGTAGCCAGCTGGCTTTGCGGTTCAGGTGATTATAACTTTTTTTAGCACCTCCTAGACCAAAGCAAGCACTTAAACCTTGCAGTGCGGGAGTAGCCCCACTGCAAGGGTTAAGAACCTTTTTGTCTGAAGTTCTTCTTTATCTTCTTTAAAAAAGAACTATACTCACTTCTGCTCCAGAGAACATTTCATTTTTGAATAAATGTAGTTTCCCTATCAAAAACCACATTCACTTTGAAAAAATGTTTCCATCCTGTTTCTTCAATCATTTTCATCAATATGGTTGAGAGTGATTTTCGATTTGAGCCCATTAACTATTAGAAAAATCAAACAAACAGTCAAAAGAAACCCACATTTTTTTGAACATACAAAAGAAAAATACAAACAGGAAAGTAGGAAGCCTTTATGGCTCAATTCACAACTCAAGAATAAGGATCTTTATTTCCAACCATGTGACTGTAATTCTCAAATGTCATTGTTAAAAATAACTGTAACTTTTTCTTTTTTATAAAATAAGGATCTGTATGCTGCAATGTTAGGTTTGTGAACTTGAGCCTATCACATGTCAGGTGAGTGTAGTCCTCATTTGCATGTCTATGGCAAACATTACTTGTAATTGCTGCTTGATTTACACACATCCTATAGATTAAGAGGAAACGGACACCTCACATAAGTAAATAGTATTTTCTTTACAAAATGTAAGCATTCAGTTGTGCCTGTACTACACATAGGGGAACCATGAATAACAGGTATATCAGCATCAGCAGTGGGTGGACTGGACTGACAAATTGTGCAATCTTCCTGTAAGACTGTGGTTATATGTGTCTGATTTTCAGTGGATGCATTAATACAGTCAATAGCGATAAAATGACATACTGAGGAATAATACGGTCTTCTTTTTGTTCTCATTTTGGTCTCTAAAAGCCATTTATCTCCCTTTAAAGAGCAGAAATTGATTATTAGGTAAAAAGATTGAGGCTCTGCACTGTCCAGTTAGTAATTTAGTGTGCATTTCCTCAGTATGTGTGGGCAGCATCAACCCAAAATACAACTCTGGGCTATTCATATGTTTATTTTCACAGCAACATAGATTACTATAATCCAAAGAAATAGAGATTGGGGGCATAGTTATAAAAAAGAGGTGGAATCCAACTTCATTTCCTAGCCTGGATTTTTAAAAGTTTGCTGCTTCCAGGTGCAGGGCTGGATTATATTGTATACAAAGGACGATAGGCTGAAATCGTCATCTGCAAGATTTATAATGTGCAGCAAATTTGTGCACAATGAGAGAGTGGAACCACACATGCGCATTAATATTAACCAATCACTGTGATGGGTGACTCTCTAACCAATAGTAAGACAGAAGTGGTGGAAAGGGTGTGCCAGAGCTGGTGACCATGGAAGCTGGTCTCAATTTAGATGACATTGCTCTAGGACAGTGATGGTGAACGTTTTTGAACCTGAGTGCCCAAACTGCGACGCAAAATCAATTTATTTATCTCAAAGTGCCAGCGCTGAAAATAAGTATAGTATTGTATTGCAGTTTGGGCGCTGGGCTTTAAAAAACATTCAACATCACTGCCTTAGGCAAAATAGGGAAACACACATATTCAAACATTTATACACTCAATAAAACACACATCACACAACACACATCACACACTCATTATAAAGAAAGCACACATACATAGATATCACACACATTAAAAACACACGCACACATCGCACATGTAATGAAACACACACATTAAAACACACACATCAAAAAACACATTTAAAAAAATATTTTAAATTTTATTTTAATTTTTTTAACTCTTGGGGGGGCTTCGGGAAATATTAGAGGTCTAAACAGCCCCCTGATATTTCCTTTTTAAAATAGAAAAAGAAATTGAGGACACAAAGTCCTCATTCTCTTTTTTTGCAGCCTCTGTTCTAAATGAATAGAAAGCACAGAGGCTTCCCATTCATTCAGAAACTATTTACTATCAAGCAGTTTCTGAATGGGGAGGAGCCTCTGTACAGAGTGCTTCTCCCCATTGAGAAACTCATGAATGAACAAGAAGTGATGTCAATCACGTCCTGTTCATTCATAACTGGGAACACATAGTACTATGTGTCCCCAGTTATTTACAAACACTGGAGTGATCAGATGATCGCTCCAGTGTTTGTCCTGCACAGAGGTCTGGTATATATCACTCATATGTACCGATCCTCTGCTGCTTGGCCACGCACAAAGGGGGGCTCAGCTTCTCCTCTGAATCTCCGCTGCTTTCCTGCGGGGGATCCGAGCAGAAGTGAGGAAGGCACTGCAGCTGCGGGGGGGAGGGGGGGAGTCGGAGGACGGAGCCATTGTCACAGCAGCATGTGCGGTGAGGAGAGAGAGAGCCGCCGGCTGTGAGATCCAGGCCGAGGAGCTCTCTCTCTCTCCTCACCGCTCAGCGTGCTGCTGATGATAGCGGCTCCGACCCCCGCCGCTGCCTGCGGCGCCTCGTTCACTTCTCGGATCCCTGCTGCATACAGATGGGGGAGAGCAGCGGGGATCCAGAGAAGCCCCACGTCAGGAGGACAGGACATCGCGATCTACCAGGGATCGCTTTGCGATCAATGGTAGATTGCGATAGACCTAATGGGCACCCCTGATTTATTATATTGCTGTTCGGCAATATATTAAATAGAATCTGGGCACCTGCCAGGTTGAAAGATCTTTAAAAACGTAACATGACTTTACAGTGACCTGCACCTGGAGTGTGCGGGTCACTGTAACCGGGACCTAGGCTCGCGTGACACCAGAGGGGCCTCTGCGTGCCCTCTGTGGCAGGCGTACCATAGGTTCGCCATCGCTGCTCTAGGAGGTATCCAGAACTTTTACAGGAAATTAGATCAGACATGTTGGAGTGCTTGGCCTACCGAGTAAAGGGTCTACAACCCCAATTCCAAAAAGTTGGGACATTGTGTAAAATCTACATATAAACAGAATGCAATGATTTGCAAATCTCATAAACCCATATTTTATTCACAATAGAAAATAGAAAACATATCAAATGTTTAAACTGAGAAAATGCACCATTTAAAGAAAAAAATAAGATAATTTGAAATTGATGGCAGTAACACGTCTCACAAAAGTTGGGACAGGGCCATATTTACCACTGTGTAGCATCATTTCTTCTTTTAACAACACTCTAAACGTCTAGGAACTAAGGAGACCAGTTGCTGGAGTTTTGGGAGAGGAATGTTGTCCCATTCTTGCCTGATATAGGATTCTAACTGCTCAACAGTCCTGAGTCTTTATCATATTTTTCTTTTCAAGACGCAAATATTTTCAACTGGTGAAAGGTCTGGACTGCAGACAGGCCAGTTAAGCATCCAGACTCTTCTACTACGAAGCCATGCTGTTGTAATAGCTGCAGTATGCGGTTTAGCATTGTCCTGCTGAAATATGCAAGGCTTTTCCTGAAAAAGACATCATCTGTATGGGAGCATTTGCTGCTCTAAAACCTGGATATATCTTTCAGGATTGATGGTGCCTTTCCAGATGTGCAAGCTGCCCATTCCATACGTACTAATCCACCCCCATACCAACCGTGATGCAGGCTTTTGAAGTGAGCACTGATAACAAGCTGAAAGGTCCCTCTCCTCTTTAGTCGAGAGGACGCGGCATCCATGGTTGCAAAAAACAATTCCAAATTTTAAATCGTCTGACTACAGAACAGTTTTCCACTTTGCAACAAACCGTTTTAAATGGGTTTTGGCCCAGAGAAGATGGCGGCGTTTCTGGATCATGTTCAGATATGGCTTCTTCTTTGCATGATAGAGCTTTAACTTGCATTTTTGGATGGCATGGTGAACTGTGTTTTTGGAAGTATTTCTGAGCCCATGCAGTGATGTCCATCACAAAATCATGCCTGTTTTTAACCACTTGAAGTCCGGGGTGTTAAACCCCCTTCCCATCCAGGCCATTTTTCAGTATTCAGCGCTGCGGTACTTTGACTGACATTTATTACGTCATGCAACGCTGTACTGAAATGAATTTTATACCCTTTTTTGGGGACAGATAGAGCTTTCTTTTGGTGGTATTTAATCACCACTGCGGTTTTTATTTTTTACTATATTAAGGAAAATTTACAGAATTTTTTTTTAAAAACTGTTTCCCCTATATTAAACTCTAAAACATTTATTATTACCCAGTCGGGTAACTAGACACCAAACATGTAAAGCCTTAAAATTGCGAAACCTCAAAAAACGACATTACCCAAAATTGGCCATAGGCGACACTTTAAAAGCTTTTACCGCTCATCAGTTTAGTGTTATCAGTGATTAATGGCCCTAAAATGATTGCTCTCACTGCGACGTTCGCGGTGATATGTAACATCTGTAGCGCAATTGTCGTTTTCGCACGCTGACACATATCATGCACATTTACGTATATATTTATATTTACTTTTATATTTTTTTACTTTTTTTATTTATATATTGTTTTTTTTACACTTATTGTTATTGCTATTACATAGGCCTATATAACAGCACAGGTACACTGACAGGTCCTCCTTATGGAGACATTAGGGGTCTCTAGGACCCCTAATGTTACCTGGGGACCCCAAAAGAAGCTGATGAAGCAGAGATCTGCTTCATCAGCTTCTTCTCTCTGGCTATAGCAGCCAGATGACTGACAGGTGAATGCGGAAGTGATGTAATACACATCACTTCTGCATTCACAGCACGGAGGGAGATCAGCAAGAAAAAATCACGCCATACAACGGATTGGCAGCTATAGAGCCGCCGATCGGTTGTATGTGAAACAGCCGTAAACGGCTGTAAAAACGAGCGGGTCTTTCCTGCCCGTGCGCGCGAGCAGGAAAAAAATTATGCGAGTCCGCCCTCCGTCCGTTTTTTCTTAACGGGCGGACGGCAGGAGGTTAATGCAGTGCCATCTGAGGGTTTGAAGATCACGGGCATCCAAGATTGAATTTCGGCCTTGTCCCATGTGCACAGAGATTTCTCCAGATTCTCTGAATCTTTTGATATTATGTACTGTAGATTATATATTTAAAGTCTTTGCAATTTTAGGATGAGAATCATTATTCTGAAATTGTTCAACTGGTGATTCTCTGCCAATATTTACTTCTAAAACACTCTGACTCTCTAAGATACTCCTTTTATACCCAATCAGGTTACTGACTTGTTGCCAATTAACCTAATTAGTTGAAAAATATTCGACCAGCTCTTCCTTGTTAGTACCCCTTACTTTGCCAGCTTTTTGTTGCCCTGCCCCAACTTTTTGCACACTTGCTGCTGCCATCAATTTCAAAACTACCTTTTTTTTTCTTTAAATTTCTGACTTTTTGGGAAATGGGGTTGTATATATAAATGTTTTCACCCAAGATTTTCTCCAAAAAGATTTAAAAAATGGGTAAATCTAAAAATGGGTGAAAGTTGTGTGCATCTTGGGTGAAAACATTGATAAATAGACCCCTAAGTGTTGTATTACAGTTTTTTGATTTTGTTATTTTACACACTTGTACACATTTCACAATGAAGGGATTTGGGTAAAAAGCAGATATGTTGTTTGTTCTAAGCTAAGCTGGTAGCGTGAGGTTGGGCTGTATACAGATAATACAATTAGAGCAAGGAGAAGAACACAATGAAAGATAGCCATTTGGGAAAGCTCTGGATATTCAGAGCAAGCTATTGATCAGTGAACTAAATCGTACCTGGTGATGAGTCAGAATGGGGATTTCTAAAAAATTATCTTTATTCCTGCAATTGCTCAGTTTCCTTTTATTATTATTAGAATTGTAATATTTCTGGGATGTGTTGCTTACAACACTGTGATACACAATACAAATTGAGATACAATACATTGTACTGGCATACTAAAAAGCCAGATCGCTAATGGGTTCTTAGTGAAAGTAACTGCCTTGAAATGCAAAAAGCTGATTACTTCAAGTCTTTCTAAAGGTGCCCATACACTGCACGATTATCGTACGAATAAAACCCCTCGACGATCGGAATATATCATACGATCATCGTGCGACACACCCAACTTGTCTCGATAGAGGTCGATCCGATAATCGTACGACCGTACTAATAACCGTACGATTTTGATCGACCGACGGAAGTAATCGTTTGATCCCGAGCAGTGGGCGTCATCGTTCGTACTATGCCCTTTAAAGGTCAAAAACCAAGTGCATTCTCTCCCACACTTGTTGAAAGCAAACTATGGCTGAGGATATGAGTAGCATGTTGTGATGGTTGATGTCATTCATGCTCGCCAGCAATGCAGGTCATCGTGTCGAAGACTGTGGACCAAGAATTGGTTGCAGAAACGTGACATTTATTCGCACGTTGCTTTGCTGCAGGAATTAAGGGAAAACAACCCTGATGACTTCAGGAATTACCTCCGGATGTCAGATGCAGCATTCAACCACCTACTGGCTCTGGTGTCCCCCCACATCCAGAAGGTTGATACAGTGCGCCGTAAGGCTATTCCTCCTGACCAGCGGCTCATAGCAACACTGAGATTTCTCGCTACTGGTCGAAGCTTGGAGGACCTGAAGTTCTCTGCAGGAATCTCCGCACAGGCACTTGGGCGCAACATCCCCCAAACGTGTGCAGCAATCATCCGAGTGTTGCGTGATGAGTATTTCAAGGTAAATGTTGTTATTGCACCTTAAACACAAATATGCTTTGAGACTGTTCCATAACACACATGTTTATTCTTTGCACATGCTAATAATACATTAGCCATGCAGTTAACCCCAGCTCATGCCATTACAGAGTTGTGTATAATTTGTCCTGGGGCCACCCCTGTGTGTCCTGCTCCGCAGATGTCCCAACCCCCCCAAACCTTTGTTCCTGCATCTGGGTGTTGGGATGCTGTTGGACTTGGCCATGGGCCATGAGATAGTGAGTCCCCGGATGCTCCCTGTGTGGCTGTTGCAAGTAGTGTTGCATGTAAAAAGGGGATATATGCTGCTGTGTGAATCTGGGTATTGGGTCATGCGTCTGTGTTCCCACATCATGCATGAGCACACGTGCACTGTTGCGTGACCCCCTGTTAAGGTCATTAGGAGTCAGCAACCCATTTTCCCCATCGTGCATGATATCAAGTACCATCTTTTGTGCTAACTGTTGTTGGTGATGATCCATGTTGCGCATCTTCAGTGCTGCAACCTGGAAGAACAGGTTACTCTGATCTGGCACTTTCTCCAGGGCCGCAGATGCCTTTGTGAGGAACTTCTCTATTGCCCGGTCAGTAGCTGGCCTCTTGCGTGGCCTCCTGGGAGGTAGTGGGGCAGTAGAGGGTCCTGGTAAACTCTCCTGTGTGCATACACTGTCCTGTGCAGAGAAAGTACACAGAATATGTCAGCATAACGCATGTTTTCTAAAGTGTCACATATCTAATTACATTTCACTCTCAGTTCCCCACAGATGCAGCTAAATGGCAGCGGATTGGCAAACAATTCAACAATCTGTGGAATTTCCCCAACTGCGGAGGTGCTATAGATGGGAAACACGTCCACATCACACGTCCTGCCAACTCTGGTTCATTGTACTATAATTACAAAGGGTACTTTAGCATTATCCTACTGGCAGTGGTTAATGCTACATATGAATTCCTGTATGTGGACATTGGCAGGAATGGAAAACACTCCGATGGTGGTGTGATGGAGCGGAGTGATTTCAACATGCGGCTACAGAAGCGTTCCCTCAACCTACCAAACAATGAGGAAACCGTAGATGGCATGAATTCTGTCTTTGTCGCTGATGAAGCTTTTGCCCTTGGAGATCACCTACTCAAGCCCGCGGTCTGACAGCACAGCAGCGCATATATAACTATCGCTTATCACATGCACGCAGAGTGGTGGAGAATGCATTTGGGATAATGGTGAACCGATTCCGCATTCTACACACTCCCATCAACATGGGTTTACACAAAGTACACAAAGTTGATATATTGGTTTACTGCTGCTGTACCCTTCATAATTATCTACGGCGTCAGGGCAACTCCTACATGCCCACACACATCCTAGACCAGGAGGATGTTGTGAGTGGCATCATACAGCCAGGGGAGTGGAGGCATGATGTGGTAGCCCTTGATGGTTTGGGACCCATGCATGCACGTCTGCCAACCACGTCCGCACGGCAGAACAGGGTGAAATACTTGCAGTATTTCAATGGCCCTGGTGCAGTGTAATGGCAGGGACGCATGTAGTTTGCACCTGTGTTCACAATGACTTGAGAAAAAGTCTATTGTTGATTTAATGCATGTCTTATTTTGCAGGGAAAAATATTGAATTATGCATTATTGCTTGTGTTAAATAAACGTTATGATTTTGATCTCTCAATCTGTGTGTTCTATATACATATGGCGGGTTACACAATCATTATTACTCCTAAGCTCACATGGTCATTACATTATGCATTACCTGTGTGTTCTCCACAATTTCTGTGGAAGGTCCTTCGCTATCGGACGCAGCACTCTCTTCGTGAGTAGGTGGTGTTTGCAGGCTGCTGATAGATGGCCGTGGTTCTTCATCATCATCCAGGAACCGCAGAGACTCATAATACCAGAGCCTGGGCTGGTACACATCATCAGCAGACGCGCCTGAC
>NW_017306493.1:1588470-1608469 GCF_000935625.1 Nanorana parkeri
CCCCTTTTTTTACTTCACTTTATATTTAATACTTTTCAGATATAAATATTTTATTAATGTATGCCTTGTGTCAGTGTCCTCATTTCAGGCATGACCGCTTTACAGTCTCCCTGCTTGACTGATGCTGTGCATGCATTTGTCAGGGATGTTTATTTGTAGGAATGCCTGCTTTGCCTGATGCATGTCGCAGCTGTGCAATGCCCAGGGACACACAGCATACACATGTGTAGGGCATGTTTGACAATTTCACTTTTATCAAATTGTCTCCAAAAGGAGAATGGACATGTTATTCATGTTGCATGGTTTGCGTTGCATGTGGTTCATTGCAATTATTAGGGGGTCACTTTCAGCAGCCTCATGTGTGGTGCACATGGGGAGTGGTCAGCATGTGTGTCAGCTACATGAGGAGATATGGATTTTGGTGTGAGCATTGGTTCTTGCATCTGTACGCAACATGTAGCCCCAGCAATGGCTGAGCAAGTGGTCCATGTGGGTACCAGAACAGAGGTGTGGATGCTGCGAGTACAGCCAGCTGCCGTCATTCTACTTCCGATTGCTCGTTCGTTTAACGCATGCGCTGAACGAACAGTGCGATCATTGACGAACGATTACTCTACTCATTGAACGATTATCGTACGATTACGCACAGGTTTTCGAACATGCTAGGTAGTGAAACGTTGTACGATTGTACAGTATCCGCGGTTGCACGCTACCCAGACACTGCGCGATTATCGTACGAAAAACCGATTGCATACGATTATTATCGTACGATAATCGTGCAGTGTATGGGCACCTTAAGTTTACAAGGAAGGATAAAGCATCCACCGTCATGCTGTTTCAGCCAGCATTTGGGTCATGCTACCATTGTTACTCTGTGGCAAGTCACTGAGGTGGGTGCCTGGTGTGGTGTAAACCAACATGCAAAGTTCACATTGGCGCAGTGAAATGAAAAATGAACATGGAAGGTTCTTTTGGCTCAGCACACGCTTTCCTACTCAGCATGTGTAGGGAGCTTGGTAATAGACATGTGCGATTTGTTTAGTTCCGAATCGAAATTTGGATGAATTTTCGGAAATTCGGATGTATCCGAATTCCGAATTACAGATATAACTAATGCAAACGAATACGAAATTCCGTTTCCGAAATTCGGTAGCGGTAGTTCGTTCGAACGTTCGTTTCGTTTTAGTTTCTTATTCGTTTCGTTCGTTGGAGCAAAGTGACATTAGAGGAGAAAAACATCTTTCCCCCTAAAATGTCACTTTGCTGCAAACGAACGAACGAACGAAACGAATAAGAAACTAAAACGGAACGAACTACCGCTAACGAATTTCGTCCGAATCCGAATTCTGAATCCGAATTGACTTTCACACCCGAATCCCGAAAAGCAAAATAACACAAATCCGAATTTAAAACGAAACTAATTTAAACACATTTTTTGGCGGTGCACATGTCTACTTGGTAGGTACTTTGCAACCATGTGAATGTAAGTCCTATCATGCAGGTTTGAGTTCCACAGTGTTGACTGGTGAGGGTCCATGGTGCAATCCCAGCTATAGAGGAGATATTAATAAAGTAAAAATAAACTTGCAACATATGACATTTATTTAGGCCTGACCAGTTTCATGTGTACAAATGGCTCATCTACACACACAACATTGGCCTCATGAGCCTCAGATACTAGGCCTCAAGTGTGAGATAGGGTGAAGTATACAACAGGTTTTCAAATCTACAGTAATATATATTTTTCAACTTTCATTTTTTCGATTGTTTTGGCCAATTGTATTGATTTACATAACTAATTTATAATCATTTTTTGAGTATTTATAACATTATTTTATGAATTAGCGTTGTTTTTTTTTTTTTTTAGTTTATCTATACTACAGCTGCACACAATATGCAGGAGACATTTTTTTTTAAAATCCCATGCATGTAATTGGATGTTAACACAAGCTCCGTTCACCCCATTTTACACTTTAGTAAGTCAAGCCTACTGTCAAATGACCCATTCACACCAGCCAATGTGCGTTGTGCTTGGTATAATGTACACTGGTATTCATTAAGTAAGGCTAGTGCCATGTTTTGTTACAACGCATTGCACTGCTTACGTTTCTGTAATGCAATGCACACTGCGCACATCTATTGTGAATAGGGCACATAGAGAATAATTGTTTTCAATGTGCCCTTTTGTTGAGCCTGCGTTGATCAGTGTTGATTAACGCAGCTCAATACACATCGTATGAACATGCCATTGTTTTTTACACATAGTGTAAATTGATTAAATATGATGCCCCCATACTTCGCACCATACCATATGATACAGAGGTTTGAAATTTGGGGTGCCTTCTGGCTATGTCAGCGATGCCTTTACATTTTTCCACTGTCATGCATTTCCATGATGCAGGCGAGCCGACCACCAGCACTAGGGAAACGCCAATCCAAGGTGGGTTGTATCCAGGACAGGAGTCTGCCTCCGTCCAGGCCTGCTCCAGCTCCTGCCTCTGCCATGCTACTGCAGTCGCACTGTGGTGGAGACTCTAAGGTAAAGGGGGCTTTTGATGTGACTGGGGTTCCATATGGTAAGAGGGACTTGTGACATGAAAGGAGAGACTCTGATGTGAAGGGGGACTTTGATGGGAAGGGGTCTCCTGATGGGAAGGGGCACTTCTGATATGAAAGGAGTAAAGGATGTGAAAGGGGGAAAATCTGCATTGTTTTTTTGGTGTGTGCGGTCCCCCCTCAAAATCCATACCAGCCCCTTATCTAGGATAAGGGTCTGGTCGAGATTTTGGGGGGGACCACACATCAATTGTTTACATTTTGGACTGGGGTGCCTTGAGATTTTGCATACTTTTAAATGGTGCGGTGACTGAAAAAACACTGTGCTAAAGCACTCAGACACATTTCGCAGAATAAAAGAGCCCATGTTACCATCTGTAAGCAGACTGACCACTAAGTGTGACCATTTTATTTATAAGGAAATCTATTTTATTTATTTTAGGCACAATAAGGCCTGCTTTAAGACCAATGACATTGGTAGACAAAGCTAAAAATAGCCATAGGTTCAATGTTGAACAATGCACCAGGAAATATGAGGTGGTAACAGTATTTACATTGAGTGTAGTTTGTGGATTGCCTGTGGTCTAATAAACATAATACTCCTTAGAATGTATATTACTTGTGGTTGCCCAGAGGTATGATTAGCATTATAATTGGTATAATTAGGTTTCCACCCATCCATCACTAACAACTAGCAGAGATATGTTCTTTATGCACTTTAAAATCACTTTTTTTAATCAATAAAGGCACCTTCTGTATACACAACCCTTTTAGGGTATACATACTGTACATGTGACACAATTGTAGCCCAATGTGACCATTTATGGACTGGGTGATGATCATGTATCTGTGGGCCCGGTGAGACCTCTGCAAGCATCCACTGACTCATGCTTCTTATCGGTGGGCCCTGTGAGACCTCTGCAAGCATCCACTGACTCATGCTTCTTATCGGTGGGCCCTGTGAGACCTCTGCAAGCATCCACTGACTCATGCTTCTTATCGGTGGGCCCTGTGAGACCTCTGCAAGCATCCACTGACACATGCTTCTTATCGGTGGGCCCTGTGAGACCTTTGCAGGCATCCCCTGACTCATGCTTCTTATCTGTGGGTCCTGTGAGACCTCTATAGACATCCCCTGGCTAACAGATCTTATCTGTGGGTCCTGTCAAACCTCTGTGAACATCCACTGGGCACTGGCTAACAGACTTTATCTGTGCGCCCAGTCAGACCTACAGTATATAGTCATCCCCTAGCTCACAGATCTTTTCTGCGGGCCCTGTCAAATCTCTGTAGGCTTCCCTTGGCTCACAGATCTTACCTGTGTGCCTAATCAGACCTGTGCAGGCATCCCCTGGCTCACATATCTTAACTGTGGGCCCTGTCAGACCTCTGTATACATCACCTGGTTCACATATCTTATCTGTGGGCCCTGTCAGACCTCTGTATACATCACATGGTTCACATATCTTATCTGTGGGCCCTGTCAGACCTCTGTATACATCACATGGTTCACATATCTTATCTGTGGGCCCTGTCAGACCTCTGTATACATCACCTGGTTCACATATCTTATCTGTGGGCCCTGTCAGACCTCTGTATACATCACCTGGTTCACATATCTTATCTGTGGGCCCTGTCAGACATCTGTAGGCATCCTCTGGCTAACAGATTGTGTCTGTGGGCCCTGTCAGACCTCTGTAGGCATCCTCTGGGTAGCAGATCCTATCTGTGGGCCCTGTCAGACATCTGTAGGCATCCCCTGACTCACGGATCTTATCTGTGGACCCTGTCAGACATCTGTAGGCATCCCTTGACTCACGGATCTTATCTGTGGGCCCTGTCAGACATCTGTAGGCATCCCCTGACTCACGGATCTTATCTGTGGGCCCTGTCAGACCTCTGTCTGTGCAATTTTACACAGCGCTTTACATGCTGTACATTCAGATCAGTCCCTGTCCTCAAGGAGCTTACAATTTAAAGCAGGCCATACACTGCTAGAACTTTCGCTGGCTCCTGCTCACTCCTGCCAAAATGTAAGATGTGGGTGACCCTATCCGCACTACCTGGTTCAAAAGAAGTACATTTTTTTATCAATTTGACTTCTGTGACTGTCCAAGTAGCCAGGTGGAAAACTGTCAGCCAAACAGTGAATAAACGAAATACTCATTTAGTGAAAATTGAGAAATCTGTTAGACTTCTTTTGTACAGCCTGAACAAAAAAAATCTATGCGTGTTTGACGAGCTTATGGTCAATATTTCACAGAAATACATACACATGCTAGGGCCAATTTACCTACCAGCAAGTACCCGGATGAAAACCCACGGAAGCACTGGGAGAACATGCAAAAAAGCGCTGTGCAAACTATTGGCGATATATAAATTCTGTATAATAATAATAACTTCTTGCAGATCGTGTCCTGGACTGGAATCGAACCAGGGACCCCCAGTGCTGCATTAGATCTGCTTGATCATCAGAATTTGCAGATAGCTGTATAGTGCAAAGCTTTTAGTTAGTTATTGGTTAATTGTGCTTATCTACCAAATCAAATCTAAAGACAATCTAAGTGGTGTGTGTCAGTCTCAGTTTT
Source organism: Nanorana parkeri (assembly GCF_000935625.1). Taxonomy (NCBI): domain Eukaryota; kingdom Metazoa; phylum Chordata; class Amphibia; order Anura; family Dicroglossidae; genus Nanorana; species Nanorana parkeri. Next base: position 1,593,615 of record NW_017306493.1, read on the forward strand.
ACAGTACATTATGAAATGCAGATGCTGTAGGGATGAAATATGGGAATTGGCCAGGACAGGGTGATTGGGTCACAACAAAGACATTGTTGGAAGAGGGCAGTGAAGAAAGAAATGTCATTCCAGCAATTTCTGACATCAGAGACATTCACAAAGACCATTCTGAAATATACATCATTTCTTCCCTGATATTATCATATGATAGTAATATTTTAGCAGAACATCACCACTTTCTGGCATGTTTTATGTTATGACAAAGTCCTTGTAAGACTTCTGGCCACTGAGAGTATTGTAAGCTCTTATGCACCCCTTCAGCAGCTGTGTCCTTGGAATATAGACACTGACATACAGTAGATACAGTTACTGGGGGGGGGGGGATGGTAAGACATGGATTCAGAAGACAGAGGACCACTGTGTACGAGGAGTGTAGGAAGCTGACTGGTGCCGACTGTCCCTTAAAAACAAGAGCCCTTCTGTTCCCACGCAAGCCACATTCATAGTAGCCTTTTCACAGCAAACACATGGAAACCACAGCATCAGTTCTGCAGGCAGGGCATGGACATCTGACGTCTCCTTGTGGTGGAGCATTGGACTCAAAACATAGTCATTTACGTGATGCCTGCATAGCAATAAAGTGGTCATATCAATGATTAAACAGCTTTCTTAAAGCGCACCTTCACCATCCCCACCCACTTTATCTAATTGCCCCCCTACCCCTTCTGCTCATATTATTGGATATGTAATCCCCCCTCCAATACCTTTATCTCTTGGGGCACTTCTAGGATTCGAATGGTTGTTACTTCATGTGCTGCAGGCTTGTTCCAGGACAGTGACTGACAAAGTATTGGAGCCAGAGACAGCCGGACCACAAGCATTTTCAGTTGTAGGTCAACCAATCGTAGATCCAAGCCAAGCACCATGCCTCATAAACAATATCCATGTGTTTTTTTTATATATAAAATACGTTTTTCACTTTTTTTCTCAGTGCTGCTCAACTCCTCCAGCTTCTTTCAGCCACTTCCTGTCTACATGCATTCACTCCAGTGTCAGCTGCACATTATTGTCTTTGACGGGCTTCCTGACAGTGACAACGATGGATCATGCCTACGCAACAGAATCAATCCACAAAGCTTTAGCTTAGCCTAGCCAGGGGTATCCAAACTTGAGCCCTCCAGCTGCTGTGGAACTACAAGTCCCATGAGGCATTGCAAGACTCTGGCGGCCACAGGCATGACTCCCAGAGGCAGATGCATGAAGGGATTTGTAGTTTCACCACAGCTGGAGGGCCATAGTTTGGCTACCCCTGGAAGGCACTCTGGAAAGTATTTGCAACACTTTTCTGGCTTTACGGCCGCGTCAGAAAGTCTGTGCGCTAGCTTTGTTGCTATTTCCGATGCATGCGATACATTCAGGTAGTTCTTATGTGCAACACTTTTACATTCTGTTGCTGTGGCTGTGACAAAGTCATTAAGAAATCCATAACGGGGGAGATAAATAAGACTTCTTCCATGATGGACAAAAATCTGTGGAGGCACGCTATCCAAATGGAGCAGAATCTGGAGCAGTTTCCCTTAGTAACCAATCAGCTTCTCTCTTCAGTTTGTTTAGATAAGCTTTGAAAATGAAAGAGAGAAGCTGATTGGTTATTATGGGTCACTGCTCCAGGTTTGATCAATTCAGCTTGTTCACACCATTTTCAGACCAGATCTGGATGCGTTTCTGCAAATGCGTTCATGTGTGTTTTAAATGTGATTCTGTGTGAGAATAGTGCACGCAGTACTTTTTTTTATACATCCTGCAACTAAACGCAGTGGTGTGAACTAGCCTCACTTTTTACCAAAGGAATGAATGGGGATGTATTTTTGGACCAGACAGAACCGCTCTGCTCAGGACATGGTGTGAATGGGCTCTGAGGCAACTCTGCACCAGATTCTTCCCCCTTACCGCCAGTTACATGAATCTGTGGCAAGTTGCGCCATTTGTTACACGGACGAGGCACTTTATGAATTCCAAGGTCTGTTTGTAGCCATGTGACTGTCATTTCCAGATTTTGTGAATGAAAATGAGTCACTTTTTTTGGAAAATAAGGATATTTATCCTGGCGCGTCAACTGTGTGTACTGAGCCTAACGCTGGCTGGCTTCTAAAGACCACCAGACACATGTGACAGGGTGACAATGCAGGAGGGCGACAAGGCAACCGTTGTCCCCTCATGTGGCCTGAACAAGGACCTGCATGGCAGACGGAAGCAGGTATTCTTTTTCATGGAACTTTTGATAGGCGTTGAAGCTCCTATTAGTGATTGGAGTACTTTAATGTTTAACCCTTGGCACAGGTTTCCAGTGGAGAATGGGCGTCCCAGCTCCCCGGGCACCCTGGAAGGTGTGAGGTAAGGAAGCGTGGTGTGAGGGTGTCCCGGCAAGCAAGGTGTTAATCAGTGTCCCCATCCCCCGCCCTTGTCGCCGTCTTGCACACGCACGCTATAGTCCTCGTACAATTGGACGGATAGGGGGTTGCTCTCTCATTTCATGGCTCTCCTCCCATTTCTCCCCCCACCTTTGTGCCTTCTCTCCTTCCCTCCCCCCCTCTCTCTGCTCTCCTCCCTTTCTCCACACAGCGCTGGGCTGGAGGACAGGAGAGGGAGCATAGGTGACCCGGGACTTCAGGACTGCCACTTCAGAGGTGAGACTCCCCCCTGCTATTTATTCCCTATGGACTTTGTGTGTGCTGCATGCTTCACCTATATACCTGAGCCTCCCTTGTCCTGTGTGCTCACACTCCCCTTCTTCTCATGTGTCCTGATCCTTGCTGCCTTTGTACCTATGGCTCAGACATGTCAGCCAACTGTACACTTTACAATCTGATTGTACTACAGATCTACCAACAACTGTGTAGTGCCAGGTCCTGTCTGATCGGAAAGATTAGGCAGCCCCTTATAGTATAGAGTTGTAGTAAATCTAAAGTTGATTGTACGGTTAGATTGTAACATATAGGTGACCACACACGTTACAGTCTGATTGTACAACAGATCTATCGACAGCTATGTTCTATGTATGTTGCTGTTGGTATATCTAAATGAGATTGTCCTATGTAGTGTGAGCTCCTGTCTGATTGCACAGATTAGGGGGCTCCTAATGCATTTATATACATACATATACTAACTACATAGTTCCAGTGAATTCAAGTCAATTGTATGGTTAGATTGTAATGTGGTGACCCTTAAAATGTTACTGTCTGATTGTACAATCTCCTTTAGATCTACCAACAGCTGCATAGTGTAAGAGTCTGTCTGATCGGAGAGATCAGGTAGGTGCTCATGTTATATAGCTTTAGGAAATCTAAAGCCGATTGTACGGCTAGATTGTAACGCATAGGTGGCCCTTAAGCTCAGCACACTCATTACATGCTGATTGTACAATCTCCTTGATCTACCAACAGCTACATAGTGTAAGAGTCTGTCTGATCGGAGAGATCAGGTAGGTGCTCATGTTATATAGCTTTAGTAAGCTTGTACGGCTAGATTGTAACACATATGGTGACCCTAAAGCTGCCCATACACCTTGCGATCATCGGACGACACTTTTCGTCCGATGATCGAACCGTCGTGCGATTTTTGTACGGCGGCCCCATCCAGCCCCGATTATCGCAAGGTTGGCTCAGCGGTAATTAAAAGAAAGCACCTGGACGAATTGCGGTAATCGGCCCCGTGTTTTTTTGTCTGCGCTTGTGCAGTGTAAATCGTACGAATTTTGACGTAAGGAAACGCCACCAACCTTGCGAAAATCGTACGATCGACCAAGCTTTTCTAACCTGCAGGTTAGTCAAAAGTCGATCAATTGTACAGTATTTGAGGTTGTAAGCTGCCCATCAAACTTACGAATATCGGACGAAAACGCGATCGCATATGAAAATCGGCCGATATTGGTAAGGTGTATGGGCAGCTTTAAGCTCTGCAAACTCTTTACATGCTGATTGTATAATCTCCTTTAGATCTACCAACAACTACGTAGTGCAACTGCATGCCTGATTGGATACTGATTGATTCATAGATCAGATTACATCGTTTTAGTAAATCTAAAGTCAATCGTACGGTTAGATTGTAACGCAACCTAAAGTTGATTGTGTGGTTATACTGTAATATGTATGTGACGCTTACAGTCTGAAGAGCGCTTGGTGGCAGTGTTCCCGTCTGACTCAACGGCTGTTTTGTCTTCCGCAGGTGACAGGGTGTGTGAGGACGCCACGGCTGCTGTTGGAGCTCCCTGCGCTGTGGCATGTGAGGCGCAATGCCAGTAAGTGATGTATGTTTGTTGCTGGAGATCTGTGCTGGGTTGTGCTGTTTGTTTATATGCTTTTGGGTGGGGAAGTTTACAGATTCTCCCGGGGAGATGAAGTCATACAGGGTGATGATGGTGCGTAGGATTGATGATGAGGCTCCAGGGAACCCCCCTGGAAGCGTCTCCAAACTTTACACATTATATGTAGCAAGAGCGGCAGGCCGAGCATGAGGAACATCACATTCTACCATATTTTTGTTTGTGGAGGAAGGCAGACGCTGCCAGACATGTTTAGTCAATTAGAAATGATTCTTCTGCAGCGTAAAGGAACCGAGAAGAGGAAATATCAAATATATATTTCATAGAAAAATAACATCTCACCATATATTGATACAACTTTTAACTTCCTTACTTCTATAGGTCACCGCTTACAATTTGAGCTTTATAAATAGAGATTTTATTAGAAAAAAGAGAAAAAAACTTGCATAAATAAAGGTGAAAAAATGGGCTTTGGGAAATAATAACATGGAGAGGGGCAAGGGAAGAGATAACTGATTAAAAGTAGATTAAACACTAACTTAATGTCATTTATTTTGCTAAGTAAAGATTTGTCATATTTGTTATGGAATGTATTTTTGCGCCTTTTGTAAATCCTTAATTGGGTCTCAGTCCTGCTGATCTCCTGCAGTGTATTTGCAGCTACGTCCTGTCTATATGCATGCACTTGGCTGCATGGCGTTGCCTTAAAGCAGAACTCTGGGAGAAAATAATTCTTAACCCTTGCAGTGGGGCTACCCCCGCACTGCAAGGGTTACGTGCTCATTTGTGTCCAGGTTAAATCCTTGGAGCCGGCTCGCTCTTAGACTGGTCCCTTCCATCTTGCTCCCCCTCAGCTGCAGTGGTCTAAGAATCCTCGATTCATCATGTCCGGTACACAGCTGCAGAGGAGGAGGAGACAGGCTGGAGGGAGCGCTGTGACAGCTGGCTGGCTCCGAGGATTGGGTATAACTTTGTTTTAACCTAGACACAAACAAGCAGTTAACCCTTGCAGTGCAGGCGTAGCCCCACTGCAGGGGTTAAGAATTCATTTTCTTTAATAGACCATGCCTGAGTAATCTGTGTTGAAATGGTCACTTGTAGTGTCCATCAAAAGCCCATGTGACATGGTGACAACAAAGGAGCACAATTGATGGTAGAAAAGGACACCGACCCTGAACAAGGACGTACATGGCAAGATCAGCAGTATTAGTTGAATGAAAGCTGCAGTTTTAGGCCCCATTCACACTTTGTTCATATTTTGAGTGTTTGTACAGGTCGTTTTGCATGCCTTTCAGGCTTGATGATTAATTTTAGCCAATGTGAAGCTAGTTACTAGGGAAGAAAACGCATAAAAAGTGCGTTTGACTCTCCCATTAAAGTCTATTGGGGCAAAAAATGCGCAACTTTTGCTACAAGTGATAGGACACTCTGGTGTGAGCAGGGGCCATTAAAGACAATAGGACCCCCCATGTTGAGTGTTGCAACGCTTAGACATTTGAGGTACAAAACACTCAAAAATATTGAAATTGATTTCTGGAATTACATTAGCACACTCAGGGCTTATTCACACCAGTTGCGTTAAGCTGTTTTCTATGTGCCCTGTTCACGCCAAACATGTGTTGGTGTGTGTTGTGTAAAAATACAGCTTGTCTGCGTTTTTAAGCAGCGCAGTGTCATTAAAAAAGTGTGCCAACACACCACGTACTGTCGTACATAGAGTTGAATTACATGTCATTTTGTGACATTTCAATAAAGTTCAAATAAAGTGCACCCCTACAGAATGCACACCAGCACAAAATGGGGGGAATTTATCAAAACTGGAGCAGTTGCCCATGGCAACCAATCAGCATCTCTCTTCAGTTTGCTCAGGTAAGATTTAAAAATGAGAGAGAGAGAAGCTGATTGGTTGCAGGGCAAATCTGCTCCAGTTTTGATGAATTCCCCTCATTGTATAAGGCCCCGTTCACATTGAGCGATTTATCGCGTGGTAATTCCCGCGATATTGCGGCTATTTACCGCGCGATATCGCTCTTCAATGCTTTGCAATGGGGCAAAGGGTCCTGCTGTCGCGGGTCGTGTGTCGCTACAGCAGGACCCTTTTTGGAGCGGATTTTGCCGCGATTCCAGCTTGCTTTATGCAAGCATTTGCGCGATATCGCGCGACAAACGCGCGATTTGTGAATCGCGCAGTGTGAATGGGGCCTAACACATGTCTGCTTGTGTGAACGGGCCCTAAAACCTATATGTGATTTTAGTGATTGGGTTCACACATAGGGGTAAGCAACCTTGAAACTCCCATCATGCCTCTGCCACTCGGAGTTATAACAGTGGCTGTCAGAGTCTTGCAGTGCCTCATGGGAGTTGTAGTTCCACAACAGCTGGAGTTCCAAGGTGGCTCCCCCATATTACTTGAGATTTTGCTGACTCGTCCCAACAAATGTATTGAAAATGGAGCATATAATTGAGGGTTGAATGATCTAGGACGTTTTTGTACTGAATTGAATCCAGCGCAAGCAGATGAGGCACAGAGTGCTTTATATGATAAGACTTCTAAATACAATTTACAATGGCAAGCCACAAAGCCTGGCTGGTTGCACCCTGATGCAGTCATTGGTCCATGAAGTCAGAACTCCTGTATACTTGTTCCCGGTCAGTGAAAGCATTGATAGACCCCCCACCCCCCCAATGTATGTTGATTTATTATAAGAGACATCCAATACTGTGTTGAATTCATTGATATTTTTGAGATCCACCTCTGCATGCAGTGGCAAGAGCAAATACAAGTGTATGAGAGTAGAATCAACACAGGAGTGTGTGTGTTTTCAGATTGTGTACAAAACACAAAGGTATGTTAGCTATCACCAAGAGATAGGAAAACTAGGCAGGCAACTCTTAAAGGGGAAACGTAATGTTTTTTGTCAAATATAAAACCATACCTGTGACTATACAAAAATAAAGAAGTGAACACATAACGTAGCTTTGCCTCTCTCCCAGCTCCCTTCTTTGCCTCATTAATGATCCTGTGTTGTGATAAATGGTCAAACTAGGCCCATTCACACTATGGGGCTGATTTATGAAGCATTCACAGGGCATTGTTGCCACTACATCAGGGGTGGGCAACTCCAACCCTCCAGATGTGCATTAACTACAAATCCCATCGTACCTCTACCCTGGGAGTCATGCCTGTAACTGTCAGTCTTGCAGTGCCTCATGGGACTTGTAGTTCCACAACAGCTGAAGGACCGCAGTTGCCTACCCCTGCACTAGATGGAGCTGAAGAGCATATTGACTATATCTAGTGGCAGTAATGGCATGTGAACGTCGTTCGTCCAGCTATACACTGAGCGAATGCTTTATCAATCAATGCCCTGTGTCATAATCTGTTACCACAATGCAGGTTAACACACCACTCTATACATTGCAGTGCACTTCATTTTGCACATGTGTTTTGAACTACCTCTGCGTTGTTGTGCGCTCCATTAAACAAAGGTGTGTTTCCACTAGATTATGTGCTGTGGGTGGGCAGCCCATTCAAAATGAATAAGCTGCGTCACCACAATGCAAATCTACGGAGAAAGTATCGCATGTTAACTAACATCAGCACAATCTGAATGGGCCCTTATAGTGAGGAATGGAATGGGAGAAGCTCTCAGCCAGCAAATGTGGTTAGTATTTACATGGCAGGACAACCTGGCATACTAAGGAATTGCTAGATTATTTTATATATTATATACAGGTTACATTTGCTTTGTATATATAGTTTAAACTTTTTGTTTCCATTTGTATCAAATCATTATTTAAATAAACATTTATTACAGGCTGTATCAGTCACACCTAGTTTGTAGAGCATGCTGGGCTTTTTAGGGAAGCCCAGCACTGCCAGTTTGCTTTCTGTCAGCCTTTCCAAACTGATGAATTTGGATGTCATCATCTCTGATAAGTAAGAGGGAGAGGGTATACACCCCAAATTTAAGAGCAGGAGGGTTTATCCCCCCTACAATTGAAGAGGGGGAGGGTGTACCCCCCACACACACAAATTGAAGAGGGGGAGGGTATACCCCCCACAAATTCAAGAGGGGGAGGATATGCTATCAAAAATTCAAGCCAGGGAGCCAATCCCACAAATTCAAGAGGGGGAGGTAATGCCCCCACAAATTCAAGAAGGGGAGATAATGCCCCCACAAATTCAAGAGGGAGAGGGTATACCCCCACCAAATTCAAGAGGGAGAGGGTATACCCCCACAAATTAAAGAGGGGGAGAGGATATAGCGCATGCACGATTTTTTGCGATCGCACGGCACTGGAACACAGGGAATTGTCGTACCACGCATTCCGGTGCAGGCGATTGTATTCCGGGTGGGAGGCGTGTCTGTGGTGCCAATGAAATGAATGGCACCACCATGCCCCAGAACAGGGGGAGGCTTAGTTTATGCGATCCAGTGCGTTCATCCCTCAGAACTGTGCGATGAACGTACTGGATGGTGCGAAAGGGCCCTGAGACACAATAGTTACATAAGAAGTGACTGAATGTGTCGCAGGCCCTAGTAATAGCAAGAGAACTGTCACAGGACTTTGCAATGCAGCCATAACGCCAGCAAAGTGCTGCCGATGCTTTATTGACTCGCCCCCAGTGTGTGTGATCCCAGGAAGATAATAGCAATGGTTGTAAGTGTATTGTTGTGATGCAAAAAAGTCCTTGCCTTGGAATGGATGGTGTCAGGATATTCCCTATTGACAATGTTTCCTGCTTCACACTTTGGCTGACTTTGCGCAGACAAAGATCATACGTGTGAAAGTGAAATTCTTGGAGGGAACAGTATTCATTGGGAAGTGTAAAGTCCAGAATGACGTTAATAGGGGTGTGGCGCAGAACAGGCCAGGTCTGTTTACATCAGGAAGTTGGAGCTGTTATGATGACAGGATTAGTGACTAGTGCCTACACGTTGGTGCAGTAACAAATGCTTCTTAGTAATACAGCATTAGGAGCTACTCAGGAAAGACCTCTGTGTGCTGCTCTGTCTCTCAATTCATTTCTTGCTAAAGCTAACCATACACTATACAGTCCCCTTCAGATCTACCATCAACTATGTAGTGCCGGGGTCTGCCTGATTAGATCATAATGGAATGAATGTTTTACGTATGTCTTTCTATGACAATCATATTGTATGGTGTATGGCCAGGCAATAGTCCAGAGGTGAAAGGAAACCTTGTTTCAGGTCAGTGTATCGGAAGGCATTAGGCCCCATTCACACCTGAGCATGTGAAGCTCCAAAATGTACACAAGCTTCTTTTGGGCCAGAATCTTGGGTTTTTAGCAGAGCTGTGTTCATTTTTTGTCTTTTATATCTGACTGGAGTTCAGCTTTAAACTCTGGTATGGGCAAATATTGTGTAAATACAAGATTTTATTCTTATTAAATCTTAATATGCTTTCAGATCTGTGCAGTAATCCTGTGCAAAACCTGCCTCTGTGCAGGAGCATCCTGTAATGAAGACAGGTCACTGCTGCTCTCTCTTCTTGTGCAGGGTGACTGGTCCTGTCTCCACCCCCTCCTGTAGTTTTCTACAGGTAGCTTGTAGTGGGTGGGGCCTGCAGGGACACTCCCACAGCTCTGCTCTCAGTAAACACTGTGTTCAGCACAGTGATGATGTCACTGCTAATTTTACAAGGTAATATTAAGATCCATGACCAGTGCCTACTTGCAGAGTTCTAAGTGCTTCACCACAGAGCTGCCTAAGCATGTTGGCTGTAAGTAAAAGATTAAAGATATCCAAACTCAGTCACCAAAATCTCATATAAACTTTAACACATTAATGTAATTCCAGAAGTTGTTTTCAATATTTTGCAATCTACAGCTCGTATTAACCCCTTCGTGACGGGAGACGTACACTGTACGTCCAGCCACAAAGGGACCAAATGACTTGTCACGTACACTGTACGTGACAAGTTATTTGCTGCTTTAGAGGGCTGTTAATCGCTGAGAATCAGCTTTTAACATTCATTAATGGCTGCCCTTACTACAGAGGCATTCATTAATGAAAGGGTTAACCTTTTTCAGACACCCGATACCTTAATATCGGGTGTCTGAGAGTCAAAGCAAAGCGGACACAGATGCCGGCTTTTGCCGGCATTCTGACAGCTCGTATAGATCGAGAGATATCTCTCTCAAGCTATACTGGCTTTTTTTTTTTTCTTTCATGAATAGATACAAAATGTGTCTATTCCTACAATGTATCTATTCCTGGAAGAAGAATGTTTGTTTGCTGATCGTTGTTGCAACAATCAGAAAACATTTAGTAACAGCTGAATCCTGAACTGCTGCAGGATCAGTGTCACTAACTTATTATCGGCTGTTCTGAAGTTTGAAGCAGCCTGATAATAACCAAAAATTTATTAATTTATCATGCAGTAACAGTGAGATTAATTCACAAAATCTGCTTGATATAATTAAATAAATAAAATAACATTTTTAAGTTTAAAAAAAAAGTGAAAAGTGTAAAAAAAAAAAAAAATTGTGAAAAGTGTAAAAAAAATAAAAAAATGTGTAAAAAATAAAATAAAATAAGGGACAAATAAATGAATGTATTTATTGCATTTTTTTAGCTGTGCTGGTTTTGTAAAAAAAATACTACAAATCAAAACTGGGAAAAAATTTTTTTTTTTAAACGGTTTTTTCCTCTTTTTTTATATTTTATTTGTCCTAAGTGAGGCGTTAGACGCACATATGTGATATAAATATGTAGCCCTATCTGTCCTCTAAAAAACAATATATAATATGTGTGGGTGCACTTTGTAAGAAAGTATATTACTGACGTGGAAGAATCACACAGCAAAAATGTCAAAAGTGTGTCAGTCATTTACGAACAGAAACTAAAAACAAGCTCAGTCATGAAGGGGTTAAAATGATACCTGGTGATCCTGCCACAGAGGTCCTTCTGCAGGGACTTCCTGTTATAGGGTGACAACATTTTCTCCCTGTCTCCCAGCTGTGCTGCTGTTGTGTCACTCTGTCACATGCGCCACTAGTAGAGATTACAAGGGATGGCTGACAGGCATGATTCAACATTGTCACTATCAGGAAGCTGGACAAGAGCGATGATGTGCAACCAACACTGGAGCGAGTGCATGTAGACAGGAAGTGGCTGAAAGGGGCTGGAGGAGATCAGTGGCAGAGACGGTGAAAAGAGTATTTTGTGAAAGAAATGCTTTAGCAAACTAAGTGTAATTCAGTGAAGGTTTCTATCTCCGTTATGCAGTGCAGGCTGTCTGATTCAATCCCCAGTAGTAGCATCTTTGAAGCCCGCAGATGTGCGTTATTGCGTTGGTTAATGCTACGTAGCTGACAATGTATGAGGCTGAAGATGCAGTCTTTTAGAGCTGGTTTGTCTTATAATTATGGTTTGGAATCTGAAGTGTGTCCACCCAGTCTATTCTGGGAAAATGATGCATTATTCAACTCTGGGGTTAGCAAATGTGGTCTCATCTGCTACATACTTCATGTTGTAATGTAAGACAGCACTGGCCAAGTTTTTCCAAAGCTTTTGTGGGACAGATCATACGTATAAAAAACTTGTTTGCCCACAGAGGAAAACTTAAAGCGACATTAAACCTTCAGGGGTTTTTATTTTCTTTTTTTACGGGGGCCAGACTTGCCCAAAAAAAAAAAAAAAGTTATTTTACCCTTTATTTGTTTTATTTATTTCCTCATTCTCTAGTGGTTTCTAGACCACTAGCGAACCCCCCCATACGGGTGCCTCCATCAGCTAGCCAACTACTGTGAAGGCATCCATACGTGCACGATCATGGCCATGCCCGCACCTAGCTGTGTCCAAGTATTTAAAAAGCATATGCCAGCAATGTACACTGAGTTTCCATGAAGCAGGCATATGCAGCTGCTGTTTTTAAACACAAACTTAATTTTTTTTGTCAGCTTTCCTCTTCATATCCTCATGTAAAATATCTGCTTGTGTTTTGCAAGCTCTTTCTCATCTCTCCCATTTATTAGTATTCAGAGTGGCAGCCCCCCTACCCCACAGTGTATTGTGTGTAAAGGCAGAGCTGGTGCTTACTGATTCTGTTACAATGGATGACAGGGAGGGGGGAAGCTGATTACAGTCTGACATCCTGGTGTCAGACTAAGTTTCCTGTGGAGAAAATGTTGAGTTTTTAGGCTTCAGGTCTAATAAAACTTTCATTAAATAAATGAAGAAAGCCTGCAATGTGAGTCATGAAAATGTGCACACATATATATCATCACTGCACTTCTTCATTACCACCAAAAATGCTAATCACTTACAAAGGTGGAAATGGACTTTCATGCAAAGAATGCATTAAGGCAAGACAACTCTCAGCCCTTAGTACTACTGTAAAGTGGATGTAGCAGCAGATATATTTTTTTCATGTTATGTACACGTGCAGTTGCTAATGACCTCTTGAAGAGATCACAGTACACTGCTGGACAATGCCTTCTTCTACCTTTCTTCCCAGAAGGATGGCATCATCTTTGCTCAGACATCATTCAGTGTCAGCGTCTACCTCCTGGACTAAAATCCTGTCTGTAGATGGCTCTGGTGACTGTGGGGCAGCCTTTATATTCTAGGCTGTGTTTATAGAAGTCTCACACAGATCAGCCTGTCACACAATGAAACTGTCACACGTCGGCTCAGTAGATCGGGAAGTGGTGAACACATACCGTCGCTCGCTCACATCCCGATCATCTCCCTGCAGAGAGAGGTGACTGTCAGTCACGGCTCCCTGAAGGGATTCCCCCCTCTCCTCTCTGATTCTTCAGCGCTGACTGGCTGGACAGACGAGGAGGGGGCGGGTACAGATGGCTCTGCCTCTAGATAGGCAGAGCCATCTGTCACTCACGCAGCTGGGCGGATCCAGACAGTAATGTCGGGATCCGTCCCGGCTGCGGAGGTCTCAGTATACCGCGAGCTGTAGCTCACTATATACTGAGCTTTGGGTGACGGGAGGATGCTAGTGTATGTCCTCCCGTGACCCTTAGGAGAACTATGGGGAAAAACACTGATCCCATAGTTCTTTTTGAAAGTCTGATCACTGGTGGAGTAAAGACCTAGAAAATGCTTCCTCCTGCCTGAAGGAGGCTGGTATCATATTTTAAATAATAGAGTTGATGTATGTGACATGTCTTTCATGTAGATTTGTGAAGTCACTGATAGGCCCACTTTAAAGTGGACCTTTACTCCCTTTTACTAAAAATCACATCATCATAGAGCTCCGCATGCTGATATGAAGTCATCTTACGTCCATTAGTTAAACATTTTTATTTTACTTACAATTATTGTTTTCCACTCCCTGGTACTTTTGGGAAATAGTGATGTAATGTGCCCAAGCTTTGCATGCTGGGAAGGTTACATCAGCAGAGCATTGCTGGGAAATCTCAAGGCATTTTCCTCCCCTGAGATGATGTGCATAGTCACATGTTCTAGTCACGTGTGCCAAAAATCCAGGAAGAAAAGGGAGATGGACTCATTTGCCCTTAGTAAATATGGCCACTGTCAGAAGACTGAGGAAGAAAATAAAAAAAGGATGCAAAGAATACAAAGCCGGCAATTATCTAGAAGTATGTGTTTGTAGATTGTCATTACTAAACATTTATAATGGTGTGTTTGTTGTTATTTTGAAGAAATGGGTAAAGGTCCGCTCTAAAGGCCTTCCTAGGTTAGCGATGCTGATGCTCTGAAAACAATGGCCTTTTACTCAGTTCTGACAGCCTCATCGCAAAGTGACACATTGAATTGCGTTGCACTATGCTGTGCTAAACAAAAGTGCTGCATGCAGTACAAATGATCAGAACACAGGTATACATATGTTATATAATGGGAGTCATATAAGCTATGCAGCAATAAGTAGATAGGCTAGCGGTGACAAGTTGGGGAAAGAAGTGGACTGGGTGTTATGAAAAGGAATTGGGCAGTATGAGGTAGGATGCAATGTGGAATAATGTCTTACATTTGGTTCAGGCAGAATGATGATTCAGGCTTCATTTCATTATTTAGGTAAAAATAGCCATATGGCAGTCTAACACTGAGAACCTGCTTACAGGAGGGCAGAGCACAGAATGGAGATCCTGAGATTCTGATTTCTTTCCATGTTGAGGAGAATTGTTCTATAATGGTGGCTTTGGAAGTTCTAGTTGGGATCAGCATGTCATGGCAAAGTCTGAGGGAATATTTCATTTTATAAATCAAAGCATTCATTTGAGTCTATTGATTATTATTTTTTTCACATTGAAGCGTACAAGTTGCCAGTTGTTGTGTGCTGGGTAGTCACAGAAGTCCTGCTAAGTAAGCTTGATGGCCGGTATGGTTTGAAATAGATATGATGACTGTGAGGACAGCTGTCTTGTGCTATGTATTACAGCAATTATCTGTGGGTGGGGGTTGGGGATATCAGGGCTCGGGCTGAGTATTTGAGTGTATTTAAAGCCATGTCTGTGCTTTGGTTGTGTGAGAGCAAGGCTCGTTATCATAATGAAAGAGATGGGGGGGGGGTTTGGTGGTGGTGCAGTTGTCTG
>NW_017306493.1:1608492-1616229 GCF_000935625.1 Nanorana parkeri
GAGGAAGGCGCGTTAACATAAAGAAAGAGGGGGGGGGGGGGTTTGGTGGTGGTGCTGTTGTTTGTAAATCAGATATAATGATGCAGAGACTACGAGCTCGGTGGTGACATCAGGAGAGATTTCAACAAAAAGGTCCGCTGTCTATCTGTGAGAAATCCCCATCTCAGTGCAGCTCCTGAACTGGTTCATTCTGGGCATGGACTTGGATACAGTGCTTCCTTTCTCTTTATTCTGTATCAGGGATGATGTCACCGCCACATGTTCTGCTCTCTTAAAGAGACCGGAGCCTTCTGCAGAATGGGCGAGAGACATGGAAGGGTGAGCAGGGTAATCTCATGAAATACCAATAGCGTTATCCTTTACAAACATTCCAACAATGGCAGCCGGACATGCATAGAAATAGAATGAGGCTTCAGGGTACAGCTGTTCTGCCCTGGTCTAGTGTAGAGAGCTGTAGTTGTTCAGAGGACATCTACAATGCTGTGCACTGAGGAGTTGGTATCTATGGACTGAATGTGTCCTTCACATTAATAACCTGCATCCAAGTACCTGTCATACCTCCCATCAGCATTGCTAGGCATCTGGGTGGGTCCTTTGTGTGCAGTTTTCTGAAGTGAGGGTGTCTGTTATATAAAGGGTGATGAATCTGATGGGTGCTGAAACAGGGATGGACATATTCATAGGCATATCTGTGCTTCTATTGAAACAGTTTTATCTCCTGAAAGTTACAACTGGATGGCCTTGTTTATCTGCGTGGTTTTGGTTACAGACGTAGTTTATGCATTTCCCGTTATTGTGCCTGTCCTGAGATTTGTCATTCATTTTACTGTGTGTTACTATGCAGCAAGCAACTAAAGTCTGCTAGGAGCCCCTGATCGTCCAAATAATTGTATGACCTGAAAAATCCTTCAGTTTATCAAAGTTCATTTAACGTTTTTTGGCTACATTATGCGTCTTAGGCTGCCAAGCCTTCGAATGATTTAACTTGTTTTGAGATATGCACAATCAACAACATTGCAGTTTATGTATAAGAAAGGGTGTTTTTGGGCGCTTTTAATTGCGTTTCAGTGAAAACATGCTGAGCAGTGTGTTTCCATTGAAATCTATATGGAAAACATGCTGATCAGCGCGTTTCCATTGAAATCTATATGGAAAACATGCTGATCAGCGCGTTTCCATTGAAATCTATATGGAAAACATGCTGAGCAGTGCGTTTTCATTGAAATCTATATGGAAAACATGCTGAGCAGTGCGTTTTCATTGAAATCTATATGCTGACATGCTGAGCAGTGCGTTTTCATTGAAATCTATATGCTGACATGCTGAGCAGTGCGTTTCCATTGAAATCTATATGGAAAACATGCTGATCAGAGCGTTTGCATTGAAATCTATATGGAAAACTTGCTGACCTGTGCAAACAAAGTAGCTCAGGGAGCATTTTGGATGGCAGGCGGGTTCGGATCGCGCAGAGCTGCACGCTTGCATGAACAGTCCCCATAGGAATATATGGGATTGTTCATTTCGGCGGTTGAGTGTGGGCAAATCCACACGACCGAACCGCCCTGGTGTGAACAGGGCCTAAGGGAAGTCAGCATTGTTTATTTAAACCCGTTCTTATGAAAACCGGCAAAACCAGCATTATCAGGCATTTTTCATGTCATAAAAAGACATACTCTCTATATACCTGACAGATTAAAAAAACAAAAAACTTATATTACAGGTTAGACAAGCTTCAGACACTTCCTGATAGTTATGCTGTGTGGCAGTACTCATGTGATTTCAGTGCATTGGAAGGTTTCTCAGTCACGTGGACAGGAACATTGTTTACACACACCCAATACACAGTTACTCTGATTAGTGTTTCTTGGTGTAACGTGACTTTATTTTTACCCTTAGGCGCAGCTGGCCCAGGCTTTGTATGATAATGCAGCTGAGAGCCCCGAAGAGCTTAGTTTTCGCAGAGGTGACGTGATGCTGGTCCTAGAACGAGATGCTCACACACTAGGGGGGTGGTGGCGTTGTTCTCTGAGGGGAAAACAAGGTATCGCTCCTGGAAATCGATTGCGACTTTTACCAGAAGAAAACGCACAGGAAAACGAATACCAGGCACCTCGTCTATTTGGAGCCGCTGCAGTGACCTCAAAGTTAGAGAAAGCAGAAGATACGCAGGAAAATTCCACAGAGGATCAACAATCTGAGGTGAAATACATTACATATATGTACATTATTACAGGGGGGGAGGGGGAGGACACACATTAATATGGAATGCAGGAGTTAGGCTGTCCACTCCGTGGGCCAGATCCATGAATGAAAGGAAAACTATAGAGTTCCATTCACATCATTGCGCTGTGGGAATAGGGTGTTACCGCAAAATACCATAGAGTCACTCGCACTCCGTTTGTAGATAGTAGTCAATCTCCTTTACTGCAATGTAAGGCACCACTCACTACCTGCAGTGGTGCAATGCGGTGCCATTTATTCTGATTGGAACCCCAACTCACCTTGCCGACACAGGGGTGTCACACCATGGCGCAATGTGCGGTGCAGTGTGGTGCACTGCAAAAAAAAAAGGTGCAGGTCTGCTTTCTGGCCTATTGAGGTGCGTTGACAGCCAATTCATTTTGAACGAGCTGCCGATTGCAGCACATACTGATGTACGGGTCTATCTCAATGCACCACAAGGGTTAGTCGTGACACTAGCCTAATAGTTTTGAGCAATTCATTTATTTTTAAACAGTTTAACTTGTAAATAAAAATATACATTTATATCTGTTTGCTATTTGCATTTTGTGTTTTACAAATACATATTTATTACACGACAAATGATTCCCAGAGACTGTTACTATGTACTGCTTATCTGGGGTGCATTTCTTGCACATTTCATTATTCTGTGTTTTTCCAGTAAACTCCCCGTTATGCAGCATCCATGGGGATTGGTAGATTGCAGATAAATGGAGTTTCTGGTTGCTTGAGAATTTTTATTAAAAATAGGTTTAACTAATGCCATACCCCATAGTATACCATATCATAACATAAACTCTGTATTGACTTCATATTAATATTGAAATAAAGTAATAAAAAGCAAATGAAGACAAACACACACTTAGTATTAGTGCTGTAATACAGGTGCTATAATGCTGTGTGCACTGTGGCTGCCTGACATTGGGACTGGAGATCAGTATATTATAATCTATGAGTGATACAGTGCAGGACTGGGAGTGATCACTAGGTGGCGCTTGTTCACAGACACTCGTTCCCAGGATAATAGAGCACTTTTCACAGACGATCGTCAGACACTCGTTCCCAGGATAAAGAGCACTTTTCACAGACGATCGTCAGACACTCGTTCCCAGGATAATAGAGCACTTTTCACAGATTGTTCAGACACTCGTTCCCAGGATAATAGAGCACTTTTTGGCCCGTTTCGCTACCCTCCCATGCTGCAGAACCCTCTCCTGCAGGTCAACAGAACAGTGAGTGCACAGGGGGATTTTTTTTTGCCGGTTAGATGAGAGTTGTGGTTAGTTGAATACCGGATAACAGAGAGTTTACTGTATTAAATATCAGTTCTTTGATCGCATGCCAGATAATATTTTCAAATTTAATCTTGACCCTCATTGCAGGTATATCAAGTCCCATCAATTGGACGTCTCTGCATCTCATCACTTGAGGATGAAATCTACAGCTCTCCGCGTCATATAGAAACATCTCAGCCCTGCCCACAAGAGGTAACGATAAGTGGTCCTTCAAGGAAATCTTTAAAGCTGAACTCCAGGCAAACAGCTACATACACAAGTAAAATACATATATTAGAGTTGTTTTACCTGCCAAAGAAATAATATTTCTATCCTTAGATCTAAATATTCCTGCCCCACAGCATAGTCATGTCTAGCAGAGGAGGAGAACTGCTCTTTTTCTGCTGCAGTGTCACCTTCAGTTACATTCCTCCCCACCCTGTGACTGGAGATTGAAAGGAGATGCAGCATAATGATCAACTTATCTCCCTGTCACTCTGATTTCTCCTTCGATCAACATGCTTCTTGCACTGTAGCACACCTGACTAATGCGTTGTGCTGCTTCTCCCTCCCCCTCTCTGAGTTTTGCTGTGCAGTAGATAGCAAGAAGTGGATACCAAATCAGATTCAGGTACTTAGACTGCATGTGTTTAAAATAAATTTACTGGGGTATAAATTATTACAGAGCTGCATTAATTTGTGTTTTTTATATTTGCATAGTGTTCAAAACCCTCTCTCGGACTTTTACTTAAGGATATACGATATACATGAATATTATTATGTTCTGTATATTCATAAAAAGTTCTGGTAGTGTGTCAGAAAACCAGAATCCACATTAAGTCCCTCCTTTATGGAATTGAAATGTAAAATCATTTTCATGTCAAATGTTTTTCTTTCATGAGTTTTTAACATTCCCTTTCAGTACTTTAATATTGAGGTTTTGGATGGAGTGATCTTTCTGGGAGAAGTGGTGTCCTACTTTCTTTGTGGTTCTTGATCAAGCTCCTGTGTAGGTTCATCCTGAGATGCAGCTTAAGGCCAGTTTCCCCAATGTAACAACCTTTGTCACATGCTGAACACTGTATCATATACACCACGTTAACAGATGTACACGAGTATGATCCCTTAATGGTGTACGTTTTGTTATTGTGACTTGTGACATATATGTTGGCAAAGTTTGCAGCGGGGTTTTTTGCATTGTACTGCGCCATGCTGTGTCAGTTCCTGTTCTAGGGTCAGCTTACTGCGTACCAATTGGTCATCCGGTTTATTTGTTCTGTGTTTTAGTTATCAGGATACATTCTTTACTCCCAGGTCCAACATTTATGACACCCCACTCACCCCCCTCCCCCTCCCTAACAACTTTCTTTTGCTTTAAGTGGTAAACGTTGTCATGTTGATTAGTATTGCTTCTGACCTGAAGAAGAGAGGTTAACTCTCGAAAGCTTGTCTTTTATATATTTTGTTAGTCCAATAAGAAAGGTATCATCACATACTACAATACTCCGTTTTGTTTTTTTATACATTTATATATCTATAGATCTATATATCTATAGATATATCTCCTTGTTTTCATGTGTGCCAGCTGCTAATGTTGCAGGCTGCTTTGTCTTTGATAACATTTTAATGTATTTTCTTTTTTCTATTCTCTAGGTTTATGATAAGCCATCGTCATTACTGAGGGATATACAATCTGCATCTGAAACATACGACAGTCCTGTGTTGCGTGTGAAAGATGTGGCTTCTCAACCTCCTGAGGAGATACCTGAAGATATATATGATGTGCCACCAATATTCCAGAATGTGCCACTATCGGATAATGAAGAAGATGAGGGTATATATTCCATGCCCTCAAATTTAAAACGGGTGTCAGGGCTCCAGAATCTCTATGAAGCACCAGAAGACATTTTAAGTTGCGGCAACTTACCGGAAGCTCTTGAACCCCCTCAAACTCATCGACTTTCAGTTTCCAGTACTGGCAGCGCTCGTTCTGCAGACTCTGGAGGAAGTCGGGAGTCTGGTCTGCCATCTGTCCTATCAAGGGATCCTCGTAATGATGGAGTTTCCACCATGGAGTCATTGAGACTGTTGCACCAAGAACTACAAAGGACAGTGCTACTTATGGTTGAAAAGGTACAAGAGAGCTCAGGACAAGGGTGCTTAGATTATCAATTTACAGCTCAGGTAGTGGAAGCCCTTAAAGACTTTGTGGGCATGGCTCAGGTTGTTCTCCTTCACTCTTGCCAAGCCTCAGATCCATCATTGCACCGACAACTCTCAGGGCACCATGAAAAACTGGAGCTTGCTTTACTGGCACTGCAGGAAGCCAATATCGAGTTATCAGTGGTTAACACAATTCAGGAGCAGAGTGGGTTTATTGTGGCATTGGTAACTGCCAACGCTGGCCTTCTTTTCCCACGACCTCGACTCTCTTCTAGTGAAAGCCTATCCCGGCGGCCACTTCCTGCACTACCCACAGCCTCCCCTGCTACACATCGCAAAGGCAGCATCCAGGACCGACCTCTGCCGCCGCCGCCACCACCACCTATCATAAACCGCACCCCTAGTGATCCTGGGGAAGATGCACACTGTGAATATGAGAGGATTCAGTGCAGAGACAATCATTACGTTCATCTACAGGTAAAATAATTATGCTCTTGTGTCATTAATCCTGTTTTAATATGCTAATGTACTCTATGCTGTCCAAATAATATGTTTTGGGTTAGACCGCCGAGAATCGTTCCTCATAGACTGTGCCATTGTATGTCTCAGTACTTTCACCACCTCAGTACAGTTGTTTGCATTTTTAAACCTGTGACCCTTTTTTCTCCTAGGGTACTGTCACTAATCAGACGATACAAAAATCCAAAGACAGACCTAAAGACCTAGATCAGCGCAATACACAGGAGAAAAAGGTGAGAGCAGATAGCATATTCTTTCATTTTCCCTGGCTGTATTTTATTTTATATGGACCATAAGTGGTGTCTCTTAGGAACAATAGGCAAAGATGTATGTCAGGTATAATCACTGCATTAAAGCCTGGCTCTCATTAGAAGGTTTTTGTTTTGGTCAGAATGGGGAAAGGGTTAGAGCCACTGTCAGGTATTACTGCTATGTCTACTTTGGAGTGATTTCTTTTCATTTTCTCTTAAACTGCTTCAAGACTGCCCACCGTTAAAATACATCCTGTCCCTGAATGTTGCTGCAGCCGTGTTCTTGTTGTCATTATAAACAGCCGGTGATTGCGGTTTGGATCCATTCAGATGCCAGATCGCATGTACAGTGCGGCGGAATGTGTGCCCTCCCCCCCTGCCGGCTTTCCTGGGCTCTGCTGTCCCCTGTGCGGGCCCGGCACAGCAGGTCTCCCCTGACAGATCGGAGGGAGATCAGCAGGCTTCTAGCCGCTGATCT
This sequence comes from Nanorana parkeri, assembly GCF_000935625.1. Lineage (NCBI taxonomy): Eukaryota > Metazoa > Chordata > Amphibia > Anura > Dicroglossidae > Nanorana > Nanorana parkeri. The sequence goes on from NW_017306493.1 coordinate 1,615,419, forward strand.
CTCCTCCGATCAGTGGACCTAGAAGTGGTGTGTATTACATCACTTCCGGTGTCACTGTGCACATTCTCTGGCTCTTAGAGCCAGGAGAAGAAGCTGGTGAAGCAGATCTACGTACAGAATGCAGGTGTCAGAAGCATGTAATTTAGAGTGCAGGTGTCAGGGGTTGGTATCACATAGGGTGCAGGTGTCAGGGGTTGGTATCACATAGGGTGCAGGTGTCAGGGGTTGGTATCACATAGGGTGCAGGAGCCAGGTATATGTAATGTACAGTTTGTATGGGTCAGGTGTGTAATGTACAGTTTGTATGGGTCAGGTGTGTAATGTACAGAGTGCAAGGGTCAGGTGTATGTAAAGTACAGAGTGCAGGGGTCAAGTGTGTGTAATGTACAGAGTGCAGGGGTCAAGTGTGTGTAATGTACAGAGTGCAAGGGCAGGTGTATGTAATGTACAGAGTTCAGGGGTCAGGAGTATGTAATGTTCAGGGGTCAGGTGTATGTAATGTTCAGGGGTCAGGTGTATGTACTGTACAGAGCGCAGGGGTCAGGTGCATGTAATGTACAGAGGGCAGGGGTCAGGTGCATGTAATGTACAGAAGTCATGTGTACGTAATGTATAGTAGGGGTTAGGCATGGGTAACGCAGAAAGTTCAGAGGTATATACTTCTCCACCACCCCCTTATGCAGAGCATGCCAGTACCACCTATGCATAAACAGTATATACACTGTATACATACACACTGTATATACAGTATACACACAAACATTGTATATATATATATATATATATACATATATATACATACACACACACA